>NC_041395.2:282190021-282420021 GCF_900747795.2 Erpetoichthys calabaricus
TTGCCATCCTTTACAGGTCATCCATGGCACAACTTATAAGCAGCCTGGCTATCATCAGCATAAACTCAGACCTTGCACAGAAGATGTTGTATGATGATCTAATAGATGACTTTGCTTCCAAAAAATGTAGATATGCACTGTTGCGACAACAGCCATACCAATACACTTCAGAACAAGTCATCCACCTGAAGCTAATCATTTTCAGGCCCGGATAATACTTGGATGGGAGACCATCAAGGAAAAACTTGGGTTGCTGCTGGAAGAGGTGTTGGTGAGGAAAGCAGGGGGTGCTTACTCTGTGGTCTGAATGTGGATTCCAATGCCGCAATGCAGTGATGGGGACAATGTGATGTAAAAATGGTTTCATCCTTCAAATGAAACATACTGTAAAGCTGAGGTCCTGACTCTCTGTGGTCATAAAAGATCCCTGTGCATCCTTCGTAAAGAGTAGGGTGTATGCCAATGTCCAGGTTGAATTGCACACCACGGCCTAGTCATTCTAGCCCTCTAATCATCCCCTGTCTCTAATTGACTGTCTCTCTCTAATAATTTATGTTTGGTGAGCATACTGGTGCAGAGTTGGCTGCTGTTGCATCATCCTACTGGTGGTTCCTCACTCACTATGCAAAGTGCTTTGAGTAGAGTAACTATATAAATGCAAAGAATTATTATTATTATTACAGCATATGCAAGAAATAGGCTGAAGAAACCCCTAAACATTCACTTTCAAGTACTGTTTATTAAAAAAAGCTATTTTAATTTTAACTTAAAAGTTATAGTTTGTGATGTTTTATTATTATTTATTATTAATTTATATATTTATTGTTTAAATTTAAGCTTTTGTAAGAAATTATAGTTTAGTGGATTGACGGCTAGTGGTGGCACTGAATAAGGCGTATCCACAGCAAGGCCTCAGGACAGATCTCTGAGTTCTCTGTTCAACAAATGGGCCTTCTCAAAACATTGGAACAAAGAATTTTCCAAATAATAATACAAAATGGGCATTTATCAATAAATGCAGACAACAATAAAGTGGTCAACACCATATGTTAACTGGCACAATAACAGTAAAACAGTTGTCCATCAGGATATTAGGTGCACATCCCAGCTTGATTTCTGTCTGGAGTTTTCACGTTCTTCAAATGTCTATTTAGAGTTTTTCTCTAAGTACTTTAGTCTTCCTCTATCCCAAAGATGTTCATGTTGATTGGGACTCACCCAGAAGTGGTTAGTGTGAGCATGTGTGTGAACGATCCTTTCAATGGACTGACAACCAGTCTACAACTGGTTTTTGCTTGGCCTCTCATTAATCAGAATTTTGCAGGATCTGTAAATGGACGGGTTAGATACACAGATGATTTAACACCCCAGTCTGTTGTGATTGTGATTTTGCATATAAGTTGATAAATATTTTGTATGTCTTTATTTGTAACTTAGGCAAAGAAATGTAATATAAGTATTATATCAATGAGAAGCATTCATGTTTACAACCCCCTCCCCACCAGGACTAAGTCAGGAAAGTGAATTTTACAACAGAATTGGGGGAAATGCCTGAAACAAGTTTGGTAAATGTTTCTCTGAAGTCTCTCAACCCCCATAGGAAAGCCAGGCTGCCTAACTGCCAAGCTTTACCTTAACATATGGTTTTGGGGGCAGGTGTGAGGGTGTTCTATTCCCCCATTGGTCTGAAGTATGGCTGTTTGGAACTGGCTTGTATCAGAAGCCTTTAAGTACCATGATGTCCTGTTTGCTCTAGGGGTTGGACAGAACATCTATAAATTTGCTCACTCCCTCACTCTCTCTCTCTCACTTACCAAACTGATAAACTGAAAAGGTCAACACAATGAAGAGCACAGCTCGGCAGCCATATTGAGACAGGCATGTGGCCTGTTCTGAAGAAAGTAGACCACAAAATGATGCCTTAACTAGAGACATTTTATGTAACTAACAAGTCTGTGTGCCGCCTGAAACTACACATCACCATTTATCAGGTTGTATGGTTGCCAATATTCAAATGTACTTTGCATATTATTATTATTTATGAATATTATCAATAATACATTGTTTAAATTGTAACTTAACTCCTGCTTGTCTTTTACTACACCTAATTGCCTGATATTATAGATGTAGAAGGGAAGGTGGGGAGAAGTAATATGGGACAATACCTTATAAACAGTGGTAAGTCTATGAGATTTGAGCCATTCTGAGAAAGGCTACATATTAATAATTCAAAAGGGGAAAGTAGAGTAAAATATTACTCTACCAAGACAAAACACGGTCTTAAGATTTTTAGCATTTTAAATGCTACACTGTTTTCTACTTTAATACCTGAAATCTTCTAGGAGATGCTGTCGGATTTTCATTGGGAATGACAGGATTTGTTTGACTGACCCAGTTTGGGATCCCTCTTCTAATAAAATATACACACTGAATAACGTGGCCGCACTCAGGCTATTATTACTGCTGCCAAGGACAGGACTGAAAGTGTAGACACCCTGACCATTTGTTGGCTGTCACAATAGATCAGGTGTCACAGTGTCTATGCATTGAGTTAAAAAGTGACTTTAGCACCTTAGCTTTTGCTTCAGCCCATTAAACAATTCAAATCAGCCAGGCCTTCTTTGGTTTTGTTATCTAACCTCAACAGCTGTGTCCTATAGTACACTGTGCATGTGTTCTTTTAACTACTTTAATTCATATTGTTCCTTTTTTAGAAATCTCTTTCCCGCCTCATGGTCGAGTACCTTCTATAATTGACGGCAAGTGCCAGGCGTATTGCTTTGTTTGCTTTATTGCTTGCATAATGTGTCAGACCAGTACAGTTCAATCCTTTGCTTGTTTTTTAGTGTTTCAGCAGTCCTCTCAACATTATGCTGTAGCTGTCTAGTTCAACTTTTAGTTTGCACAAATGACATCTAGCCATGCTCTAGGCCAGGGGTTCATAAGTGTTTTAATCTGAGGACCTAAATAAGAAAATCAGCCCCATACTAAAATCCAAGAAGAGGTTCATCTCTATAATGACAGCAGAGCCACAGACAGACAAATGACAAAAAAATAAAAACACTAAAAAAATGTGTTCACATTCATGAATATTCTTAAAAGACAAAAGTGGAAACATAATGTTAACAAAATAATAATTATCATTCACAAAGGGAATCGATTTCTAATGTATGTTACTACCAGTGTAAGCTTTAGTAAAGTCAGAGCTTCTTTATAAGGAGTGTGGTGTGAAGGTATAATGATTTTTTTAACAGATAAAATGAAAGGTCATTTAACATTTGTCTTACTGAAGGTGCCAGATAAGGAATAAAGTAGTCAAAAAATAATTGACATCTTGCCTTAAATATCCTTATTTTATTTTTTATAACATTTTTAAATGAGCTCCACCATTAACAATACCTTCTTCTTAATGAGTTCACAAATTGTTAATATATCCCAGTTTTCATATAACAATTCAATAAACTGAGTACAAAAGGTTGAGTCATGTCATTAAATTATTCTTAGAAATTTATAAACTATTTGCATTTTATAGGGTGACAGCATAAATCTTGATAAAGAACTTGGTGAACAGTCAAGTTTCAAGTGTTTAATGCTGCCAACATGCGGTGCCTCGCTGTTCTTTCCCTAGGCTGGACTGATGGTGGTGTCACACCAAACTCCATTACAACCTGTATTCTTCTGCTAAGGTCTGGCATTAAGATATCCTTGGAACCAGCGGCCTGCATAAGCATTTGAAGCAGGTCATATACTAGGCAATATGTGCGTGAGTGAGTTCTGTAATGGACTAAAGCCTGGATGACAGTTGGCTTCTGCCATGTGAGTGATGCTGCAGGGTTAGGCTATGAGAGCCTAAATAAGATTTAGAATGATGATGGATATTCACATAGAATCTACTTGTTGACCTTTCTCATTTTTCCCTTAAAAAGTGCATTTCCTTTAGTGGCATCCAGATATGAAAATCCTCAACATCCAAGCAAGCATTGGATGCAAGGCAGGAACAATCCTCTGGACAGGGCACCAGTCCTTCACAGGGTAAACACATTCACACAAAAACACACACTGGAGCCAAATTAGCATTGCCAATCCACATAACCAGAATGTCCTTTGAATGTGGAAGGAAACCCATGCAGATAAGGAGAGAAAATGCAGGCACTGGGCAGGGAAGATTCAGGTCCTGAACCCTGGTTTCCTTGAGTAAGGCAGCAATGCTACCGCTGCACCACCATACCATCGTGCCACCCCATCTACATCCAAGCTTTCCAACTTCATACATTTCTAAGAGCTCCATTAGCTGAAAACCAATTAAATAATCATCAGTTTTTTTTTTAAGCCACAGTCTCATATTTGTATATCTGCAGAGCTAGACTAGATCCTGGCAACAGTGGAGTAGGATTCTATGTTTGCCAGGATGGCAATTTTCCCCACTGCCATTTGCATTAACATATCAGCATTTGCAGATGACAACATTCTCGATTCTTTTGCCATCCTTAAAAAATCCCATAGCTGGCAATGGACTTTAAGCCACAAGGTTGCTGGTTCGGTGCCCACCATTGACTCATTGTGTGACTTTGACCAAATCAGTTAAACTGCTAATTATGTAAGCAAACAAATAAACTGCATTCCTGAATTATTAAATGCCTTGAAATGATGTTTGCTATGGAATGGCACTGTATAAGACAGTTTCTTGGTGGTTGCTGTATATTATACACATGGGGTTGGCACCTTGTTATATACCAGCACATTGAGATATTTATTCTGTCCAAAATAAATGGCCATCTGCACCCTCTCATTTGTGTCATCCTTAATGGTAAACAAAACAAATGACTGTTGTCCTCTGTGGGTCAACGGTTTAGCTCCTTTCAGTGCCAAACCTTCCAATACTCCATCATATAGAGCTGCAGTTGCATTTTCATGCACCATAAACCTTTTGGTTGGCATCCAGTTTAACTTTCTAAGCCATACCAAAATGAGACATGTTGGATGGATTAAATAAAGTCAGTGGGCACCCACAGAGTGTCGGCCAATATCTCTTCAAAACAAGGATGTCACTGTGGAGCAAAGGCTGTGATTAAAGAGGGCATCTCCTGCTGAGCTGTGGGCGGTTAGGCAGATCCACTCTGGAACTCTTTAGCTCCAAGGAAAGTTATTTGGTGAATTAGTAAGAGACACAAGACCTAGTGAAACAGACTGCAGTTTATTTATAGCTTCAGAGTCCCACTGAGTCTCTGAGCCCAACCAGTACACTGGCCTATAAAGCCTGACCAATAACTGAAGCTGTTCATCTTAAATTAAATGAAGCTCAGTTTGGGCAGCTCTGATGCTGATGATTTGAGAATCATTTTTCTGGCAATCGTTATTTTTACTCTAATTTCTTCTTTGTGGGCCAATGATTAATAACAATGAATAAAATGTTTGTAGAGGCCAACCTTGGGAGAAATTACATAGCATTAATATCACATGTGAATTGTAGTGCTCTGTGAATGTCTGAAATAATAACCATGTGATCATGTCACAAATCTCTGAGACCAACATGTAAACTCCTTTTGCCCTTGTCACCTGTGTTCTTAGTGTGACCCGGTTGTTTACATCGGTGTAGTTCCAAAAAAGCAAATTCTATTTATTTCAATTTACACAAGACCTAGTACATAGGCATAGCTGTGGAGGAGAAGATTTAGAGTTTGAACTTCCTGAGGAGGGGTGCTGTTATACGCATCAGGGAGCAGGACAGAATTGTACTAATGGGCCCCTCCTCGGCCTCACAACTCATTAGCCATTTAACAACACTGTTAGAATAAGAATAATGATCATACATGTTAGTTATATAGCACCTTTCCCATGGTCAAAGTGCTTCACTGAAATTCAAAACAGTTTTGGATACAAATAATAACCACATAAAACACTAAATAAAGATAAAAACAGAAAACACAAAGCCTTGAATTACAGTAAGATACAATAAACCAGAAGACAAATACAAAATACTACAAGAAAACAATGAATAAATAACATAATTTGTGATACAAACGCAAATCGTCCAGAGCACAATGAAGGTAAATTAACAGAATAGTGAGAATGTCAGGGTAAGGTAAATGCCCTTCTGAACAAATGAGTTTTATGTTGTTTTATAAAAGAATGAATTGAGTCAGCCAATCTCATTAATTAGGGATGTTGTTCCAAAGTCTGGGTGCTATATACCTGAAAGTTCTGTTTTCCATAGAGCACACATTAGTTAGGATCTCGATGAAATTGCTGGAATCAGTGTACCTGAGTGGGCTGACTTGAGCTGAGTGATGGAGGAGGTTACTGATGTCGTCCGGTGCATCACCCTTTAAAGCTTTTTAAGGCAGTAATAGAAATTTTATATTCAATCCATATCAATAAGACAAAGGGAGCCAGTTATGGAATTGCTGTTACAGGTCTGTGGAAGGGCACTTGCAGCAAAGTTCAGAACCAACTGGAGCTGTGATAACAGATTAGAAGGGGAACCTGCCAGTAGGGAGTTACAGTAGTCAATACAGGATGTAAAAAAGTAGGGACAAGTTTCTGACCATCAGAAAAGGAGAGGAAGGAGGAAACATGGGATAACATATGCAGGTGGAAGAAAGAAAGTTTCTCAATGTGATTAATGTGCATAGAGTAAGAAAGGGAGGAATCAAGGATGACACAGAGAGTTCAATTAGAAGAAGAAGGTCTGATGATATCTTCATCAAAAGTGATTGAAAAAGAGCTAATTTTCTTAAGATGAGCTTTAAGTGACAATTAGCATGGCTTAAGTTTTGTTGCATTTTAATTTTAAAGAGTAATATTCCATTCAGGTTTTAATTTTACTGAGACAAATTGTGAACTGAGAAAGAGAGAGAGAGAGAGAGAGAGGTTAGGAGCATGTGCTGATACAGCGCATTGCCGCAACCACCACATGACAAACCAACTCAGGCTCCCAGATTAGGACCCAAGATCAGCCATGCAATGGGTGATACCTCAGCTTCACACTAGTTCAGATTGAATAGAACCAGTGTGAGGTTTCTTATGGTGGCTGGAGTGCCAATTCTGCCACCAACCCCCAGGTTTTTCCCTGCAGGTTGGAGGGCCTACATGCAGGGCTGGATGCAGATTAACATCATACCCATGACGGGGCAATTGTAGGTTGCTCTGATGAATTTTCACTTTTAACACTGAAGTAGATTTGAGTATTATCAGCATAAAAAAAATGATAACCCAGTACAAAGCTATGAATAATATGGCCAACGGGAAGCAAAGATACAGAAGAGCAGAGGGTGAAGGACAAAGCCTTGAGGAACTCCTTGTGTAGCTGACGCTGAGCTGGAACTGCTGTTGCCAAGACTAACAGACTCTCGCCTATTAGTCAGATAGTTCTTAAACCACTGCAGGGTAGTACCAGAAATACCCAGAATGTTCTCTATTCTGGACAGAGGAATATTATGTTTGACAGCATCAAATGCTCCACTGAGGTCTAGTAGAATTTAAATGCTGGTTTGCCCAGAGTCTGCTGTCATAAGCAAGTCACAGCTGTGGTGTGCTATGAAACCTACCATCAGCTTATTACAAGTAACAAGTGAGCTGGGAAGCCACAGCACATTCAAGAACTTTAGAGAGAAAAGCCAAGTGAAAATTGTTTAGATTGTGAGTATCAAGACAGGCTTTTTTTAAAATGGGGGTTAAAGTAGCAATTTTCAAAGTAGCTGGCAGAGAGTCAGTGTCGAGTGATGTATTTACTATTGCTGTAACAGTTGGGATTATAACATGATAACAATATTTGATAAGTGCGGCAGGGATGGCGTTCAGTATACAAGTAGTAGGCCTCATTTTATGGAGCCAGTCATTAATAAACTGGTGAAAAACTGCAAAAAGGAGCTGGATGGAGAGAGTGGACAGGATCTTTACAAAAGGAGGGTCTTTAATTTTGTCACGGAAAAAGCGAAAGATTTTTTCACAGTCTTCAGTGTAAACAGTGATAGAACCAAATGCAGGGTAAAGTAGTTTATTAACCACAGAGAACAAATCCTTCAGGTTATCATGACCACTCTCTATTATTCTGCCATAGTATGCATCCTTGGCTTGAGTTGGTGCTTCTCTGTAAGCCCTTTGATTGTCAGCCTTGGCATGGACAGTGAAGCCATTTTTACGTGACACTCTCTCAAGGCATCAGCCAGCTGCTTTCAAAGACTGGGGTGCTGAATTATACCATAGAGCTGAACTTTAAGGAGGCTTTAAGGAGGCATCCTTGTATTTTAAGGGAGTTATTTCATCTAATACTAGCTGGATGGCTGAGTTATAAAGATCAACAAGTCTACCTAATGTGGATGGAAAAGGGCAAGACAAAAAAATCCAGCAAGGATAAAGGGACACATATATTTTTAAGGTTTCTGAAAGAAATTTGACATTTATAGTTAAGAGCAAGAAGAGGCACTGAGGCAATAAAAAGCACTGCTTTATGGCCAGAAAGGCCCAAGTCAAGACCATGAGTGTTGCCGACAGATAAGCCAATTGTATAGACAAGTTCTAATATGTGACCACCAGAGTGGGTAGGAAAATTAACATGCTGCACCAAATCAGCCCAGCAAGGATAGGAATTCATTTGTCAGATTACATGTAGGGATGTCAATTTGGATATTAAAATCACCTACAAGAATAACTGTCTGGAAAAGTAAACTTAACTGAGTTAGAAGTTCAGTCAGATCAGTTAAAAAAGACCCATAGTATTTTGGAGGATGACTGAGAACAATAAGTAAGACAGGGACATATTTCATTGGTAGTTTTACAGCAAGGAACTCAAAGACAATAGACAATCAGTTGCTATTCTTTTGATGTTTAGTTCAGATCTATCAATTACTTAAAGTCCTCCACCTTGACCTGAGCTCTGAGCTGCTGTAAAGCAAACATAACTGGACGGAGTCACCTTGGTTAAAGAAGCAGATTCATGAGGATTTTGCCATGTTTTAGTTTAAGCACAATGTGGCAATGTTGCATTGTATGATGAATTCATACACCACTAGTGGTTTACCATTGACAGACCTTGTGATAAGCAAGTGTGGCAGGTGGCCGGGTGTGGTCATCGGCCGCCTGCCTATTTAAGGAGCCGCCTCCCTTCAATCAAGGCTGGAGTCGGGTGAGGAGGTGGACGAGGTCGGAGAGGAGGTGACGAGGACAGGCCTGGAGTGTGTAAGAAAAGAGAGAGAGAGAGACGGCTGGGGAAGAAGCCGGGACTGAGAGAGACAGCTGTTGGTGAAACCAGGACTTTGGGAGACTGTGGGGGTTTGGTGACGGTGCACTTAGGAACTGTATATAATAGAGTTAATAAACGTGTGGTGATGGCTGTAAATGTGTCTGCCTGTCTGTGTCCGGGCTGCCCAATTTCACACAAGACAAAGTTAGCGTCTGAGTGTGCTGTGTGCAGATCGATATCAGGAATTTATTTCAATATAGCACAAATTTGGCACTCCTTTAACCGTCACCTTATCGTGGTGGAGGGGTTTGCGTGTCCCAATGATCCTAGGAGCTCTGTTGTCCGGGGCTTTATGCCCCTGGTAGGGCCACCCAAGGCAAACTGGTCCTAGGTGAGGGATGAGACAAAGAGCGGTTAAACAAACCTCCTATGAAGAAAAAACATTTTGGACGGCGTTTTCCCTTGCCCGGACGCGGGTCACCGGGGCCCCACTCTGGTGCCAGGCCTGGAGGTGGGGCTCGATGGCGAGCGCCTGGTGGCCGGGCCTGCACCCATGGGGCTCGGCCGGGCACAGCCCGAAGAGGCAACGTGGGTCCCCCTTCCCATGGGCTCACCACCTATGGGAGGGGCCAAGGAGGTCGGGTGCAGTGTGAGTTGGGTGGTGGCCGAAGGCGGGGACTTTGGCGGTCCGATCCTCGGCTACAGAAACTGGCTCTTGGGACGTGGAATGTCACCTCTCTGAAGGGGAAGGAGCCTGAGCTAGTGCGCGAAGTTGAGAGGTTCCGGCTAGATATAGTCGGGCTCACCTCGACGCACAGCTTGGACTCTGGAACCAATCTCCTTGAGAGGGGCTGGACTCTCTACCTCTCTGGAGTTGCCCCCGGTGAGAGGCGCCGAGCAGGTGTGGGTATACTTATTGCCCCCCAACTTGGAGCCTGTACATTGGGGTTTACCCTGGTGGACGAGAGGGTAGCCTCCCTTCGCCTTCGGGTGGGGGGACGGGTCCTAACTGTTGTTTGTGCGTATGCACCGAACAGCAGTTCGGAGTACCCACCCTTTTTGGAGTCCCTGGAGGGGGTGCTAGAGGGCATACCTTCTGGGGACTCCCTCGTTCTGCTGGGAGACTTCAATGCTCACGTGGGCAATGACAGTGACACCTGGAAGGGCGTGATTGGGAGGAATGGCCCCCCTGATCTGAACCCGAGCGGTGTTTTGTTATTGGACTTCTGTGCTCGTCACGGATTGTCCATAACGAACACCATGTTCAAGCATAGGGGTGTTCATATGTGCACTTGGCACCAGGACACCCTAGGCCTCAGTTCGATGATCGACTTTGTGGTCGTGTCGTCGGACTTGCGGCCACATGTCTTGGACACTCGGGTGAAGAGAGGGGCGGAGCTGTCAACTGATCACCACCTGGTGGTGAGTTGGCTTCGATGGTGGGGGAGGATGCCGGTCAGGCGTGGTAGGCCCAAACGTGTTGTGAGGGTCTGCTGGGAACGTCTGGCAGAGCCCCCCTGTCAGAAGTAGCTTCAACTCCCACCTCTGGCAGAACTTCGACCACATCCCGAGGGAGGTGGGGGACATTGAGTCCAAATGGGCCATGTTCCGTGCCTCTATTGTTGAGGCAGCTGACCGGAGCTGTGGCCGTAAGGTGGTCGGTGCCTGTCGTGGCAGCAATCCCCGAACCCGCTGGTGGACACCGGCGGTGAAGGATGCCGTCAAGCTGAAGAAGGAGTCCTACAGGACCCTTTTGTCCTGTGGGACCCCGGAGGCAGCTGATAGGTACCGGCAGGCCAAGCGGAATGCGGCTTTGGTGGTTGCTGAGGCAAAAACTCGGGCGTGGGAGGAGTTTGGGGAGACCATGGAGAATGACTTTCGGACGGCTTCGAGGAGATTCTGGTCCACCATCCGGTGTCTCAGGAAGGGGAAGCAGTGCAGTGTCAACACTGTATATGGTGGGGATGGTGCGCTGCTGACCTCGACTCGGGACGTTGTGGGTCGGTGGGGGGGAATACTTCGAAGACCTCCTCAATCCCATTAACATGCCTTCCAATGAGGAAGCAGAGCCTGGGGACTCAGAGGTGGGCTCCCCCATCTCTGGGACTGAGGTCACCGAGGTGGTCAAAAAACTCCTTGGTGGCAGGGCCCCGGGGGTGGATGAGATACGCCCGGAGTTCCTCAAGGCTCTGGATGTTGTAGGACTGTCTTGGCTGACACGCCTCTGCAACATCGCATGGACATCAGGGACAGTGCCTCTGGATTGGCAGACCGGGGTGGTGGTCCCCCTCTTTAAGAAGGGGGATCGGAGGGTGTGTTCCAACTACAGAGGGATCACACTCCTCAGCCTCCCTGGAAAAGTCTATTCAGGGGTCCTGGAGAGGAGGGTCCGTCGGATAGTCGAGCCTCGGATTCAGGAGGAACAGTGTGGTTTTCGTCCTGGTCACGGAACAGTGGACCAGCTCTATACCCTTAGCAGGGTCCTGGAGGGTGCATGGGAGTTTGCCCAACCAGTCTACATGTGTTTTGTGGACTTAGAAAAGGCATTTGACCGTGTCCCTCGGGGAATCCTGTGGGGGGTACTCCGAGAGTATGGGGTACCGGCCCCCCTGATAAGGGCTGTTCAGTCCCTGTACGATCAGTGCCAGAGCTTGGTCCGCATTGCCGGCAGTAAGTCGAACCCGTTTCCAGTGAGAGTTGGACTCCGCCAGGGCTGCCCTTTGTCACCGATTCTGTTCATAACTTTTATGGACAGAATTTCTAGGCGCAGCCAGGGTGTTGAGGGGGTCCGGTTTGGTGAGCTCAGGATTGGGTCACTGCTTTTTGCAGATGATGTTGTCCTGTTTGCTTCATCAGGCCGTGATCTTCAGCTCTCTCTGGATCGGTTCGCAGCCGAGTGTGAAGCGGCTGGGATGAGAATCAGCACCTCCAAATCCGAGACCATGGTCCTCAACCGGAAAAGGGTGGAGTGCCCTCTCAGGGTTGGTAGCGAGATCCTGCCCCAAGTGGAGGAGTTCAAGTATCTCGGGGTCTTGTTCACGAGTGAGGGAAGAATGGAGCGTGAGATCGACAGGCGGATCGGTGCAGCATCCGCAGTAATGCGGGCGTTGCATCGGTCTGTCGTGGTGAAAAAGGAGCTGAGCCGCAAGGCGAAGCTCTCAATTTACCAGTCGATCTATGTTCCTACCCTCACCTATGGTCATGAGCTATGGGTAGTGACCGAAAGAACGAGATCGCGAATACAAGCGGCTGAAATGAGTTTCCTCCGCAGGGTGTCTGGGCTTTCCCTTAAAGATAGGGTGAGAAGCTCAGTCATCCGGGAGGGGCTCAGAGTAGAGCCGCTGCTCCTCCGCATCGAGAGGAGTCAGATGAGGTGGCTCGGGCATCTGATCAGGATGCCTCCTGGACGCCTCCCTGGTGAGGTGTTCCGGGCACGTCCAACCGGGAGGAGGCCCCGGGGAAGACCCAGGACACGCTGGAGGGACTATGTCTCTCGACTGGCCTGGGAACGCCTTGGGATTCTCCCGGAAGAGCTAGAAGAAGTGGCCGGGGAGAGGGAAGTCTGGGCATCTCTGCTCAAGCTGCTGCCCTCGCGACCCGACCTCGGATAAGCGGGAGACAATGGATGGATGGATGGATGGACAAATTTGGCACATTCACAACTCTGTGAAAGATGATGTATTTAAGAACAAATTTTGCTGTTGAACAGCCTAGCGATGGTGATGTCCCAATCCACAGTGTACATATTTTGGACATTATAGAATACCATTACCTTTTAGGGCATTCCAGTTCAGCCATTGCTCTGGACAAAGTGTTTAATATGCTGAGGTTTATCATGAGAGTATTTCAGCACAGTGGAAAGCCAGTACTTACTATATATATATATATATATATATATATATATATATATATATATATATATATATATATATATATATATATATCGTGTCACGCTCGGGTCACAGATTTGCACAGAAACACAGGAGGTTGTAGAAGACAGGAACTTTATTGAAACATTGCTAACAAACATTTGTTTCTTTTTCAAAAGTTTAAACATGACTCCATGACAAGTCAGAGATGACAGTTCCGTCAGGAGCAGAGAATGTCAGAGAGAGAGAGAGAGAAAAGCAAACAATCAATTCCAAATCTGACAGGTGCCCGTACAGGCTTTTAAGTAAGCAGAGTACCGCGCAAGAGGCATATCACGTGACAGAGCCGCCAAGTAAGGCAAGGAGCAATGTGAAGGTAGTCTGTCAACGTTTTTCAGGGGTTTTCCCAGGAGCGTCTGTATTCTCTAGGGGTGCAATCAGCCCCCCAGCTCACACCCCTCCCTCAGCTTTATTCACATTTTTGTGAATCAAGCGACTCTCCAAACCAGGTTCAAACAGGCATGACAGGACAATCAGCATTAACATGCTCAGAGCCAGGTCAATGCCTGACTGTGAAACTGTAAGGTTGTAACCCCAAAAACCATCTCATGAGACGAGAGTTTGTATATTTCTGATGGTATAACCATTGAAGTGGAGAATGATCAGTTACTAATGTGAAATTTTGACCCCATAATTAATACCGAAGTGCTTCTACAGCCCATCTAATCACCAAACATTCTTTCTCAATTGTTGAATAGTTGTGTTCCCTAGGGAGCAATTTCCTACTCAAATATGTGATAGGGTGCTCTTCTCCATCAAAAACCTGGGACAGGACGGCGCCTACACCAAATGCACTTGGTGCAAATGTAGGACAAAATCCTTAGAGAAATCGGGATTCCGCAAAACCGGATAAGAAGACAAAGCGGTTTTCAAATCACAAAAGGAACGTTCACAAATTTCTGTCCATAAAATAGGGCGGTTTTTCCTGCCTTTAGTAAGTTCTGAAAGAGGAGCAGCCCTATTTGCAAAGTCAGGGATAAATCTTCTGTAATAACCAGCAAGCCCCAGAAAAGGACAGCCTGAAGACGTTCTAAATGTGAATGCCAATCATTGCTGAAAATCATGACATCATCAAGGTATGCCCCAGAATATTCAGAATGTGGACGCAACATCTGATCCATCATACGCTGGAAAGTTAGAGGTGCCCCATGAAGACCAAATGGGAATCTCGTAAATTCATAAAGTCCGTCAGGAGTCGCAAATGCTGGTTTCTCACAACTGTCAGCCTCTAGAGGCACCTGCCAATAACATTTCGTGAGATCTAGCGTGGAGATATATGTCGCCTGACCTAGTTTTTCCAACAGCTCGTCAACTCGGGGCATTGGATAAGCATCAAATTTAGAGACCTTATTCAAGTGCCTGAAATCGATACAGAAACGGACTGAACCATCTTGTTTTGGGACTAATACGACCAGACTGCACCAATCACTTTTACTTTCACAAATTACGCCTAATGCCAGCATCTTCTTGACTTCTTCGCGCACAATATTTCTTCGTGCTGCTGGGATCCGAAACGGCCGCATCTGTACCCGGACACTGGGTTCAATAGTGATTTTATGTTCTGCAAGTTTAGTCACGCCTGGCAAACCTGAAAAGACATCAGTGTTCCGTTCAATCAAAGTTAGCAATTCTGTCTTTTGTGAGTCAGTCAAATCGTTACCAATGGCAACATCGGTCTGAGAGACAGCAGCCAAGGAAGTGTAAATCCCCTGCCGGTCATGCCATTCCTTCAAGAGATTAACGTGTAAAATCTGGAATGGTTTGCGGCAGCCTGGTATTCTAACCTTGTAATTTACTGGTCCCATACGCTCCTCAACAATGGCAGGGCCCTGCCATTTAGCTAGAAATTTGTGCGGGTCAGACAGATCCTTCAAGTCAATTGCACCAGAGGCTGTGAATATGTTTAAGGTAAAAATCAATAAAAAATACAAATCCAAAAAAAGAAGTAACAATTTGCATTTATAAATAAAACACATAGTAAGAGTAAGTGAAAAGCAGTGCAAAAAGTGTAACGGTTAACGTAAACTGTTTACGTCACAGAGTGGAGTGGCAACAGGTGTGTGCCAATGTTCCCTCCCTGTACTGTATACTAACAGAACCTTATTAGCACGTATTTTATAACATTCTGTGGCGGGTGGCAAGAATCCTTATTCGGCCAGGACTCCCAGAGTGTGGAAGGACCAGGGGAGAGAGTATTATCAGGACAGTTTCTTCCCCGGGCTGATAGAGGGCAGCCCCCTTGGTTTCCCGTGGGGACACGGGTTATGAGCAAGGGAGCTCAACCTTGTTGGAACCCGTGGCCACTGCCAGGGGACGCATGGACCTTTCCAGGGCCTTATTTGGAATGGCGGGACTGGCCCCTTTTTATAGGCCTAGTGAGCTTCTTCTGGCCACACTTCCACCACACCCGAAAGTGTGGCCAGAAGAAGCTCACTAGACCTATAAAAAGGGGCCAGTCCTGCCATTCAGAGGCCAGAGTCGGGAGGAAGGAGTGGACAAAGCCTGAGGAAGAGTGGGAGGCTAATCGACTGGCAGCATGGAAGGGATTGAACTGTGTATTGCGGTGTTGGTGGTTTGTGCACTTTTATTATAAATAAAGCCTGTCTGTGTCCGGGTTAGGGTGGTGGCACACCCCCTGGTGGCGTCACAATTCTAAACACATATTATATAATATTTTAACCTATATTATTTAATACGGGCGGCACGGTGGCGCAGTGGTAGCGCTGCTGCCTCGCAGTTAGGAGACCCGGGTTCGCTTCCCGGGTCCACCCTGCGTGGAGTTTGCATGTTCTCCCCGTGTCTGCATGGGTTTCCTCCGGGCGCTCCGGTTTCCTCCCACAGTCCAAAGACATGCAGGTTAGGTGAATTGGTGATTCTAAATTGGCCCTAGTGTGTGCTTGGTGTGTGGGTGTGTTTGTGTGTGTCCTGCGGTGGGTTGGCACCCTGCCCGGGATTGGTTCCCTACCTGGTGCCCTGTGTTGGCTGCGATTGGCTCCAGCAGACCCCCGTGACCCTGTGTTCGGATTCAGCGGGTTGGAAAATGGATGGATGGATGGATGGATGGATGGATGGATGGATGGATGGATGGATGGATGGATTATTATTCTCAAAAGAATCGCAAATCCAAGAATGGCAATCACTTTCTGTTCCCTCCGATCTTTGGAGGAATGAAAAATCATGGAGGGTGGGTGCGTCCTGGGAATGGTTTCATTTAATTAAATAAATATATTTGTACTAAAGCTGTTTCTTTTTGGAGCTGTGACTTCTTTGGTTCTGGTGTTTCAGAAGCGCGTTGTAGGCGCCTTCGTTCATTGTTTTTATCCATGTAGTCTTGTTTTTGTTTTTCTATGGCTGTGTCGTTAGCTAGAAGTCGTTTGCTGATGGCGGTGGATTCATGTGCTGAAGTGACCATGGTGGCGGATCCGGGTTTGGAGGTCTACATTACTAAACGAAGGTTGTATATGCGGTGGTGTGCGCGTTCGGGCGGTGGTTGTACTGTGCACGGCTTGCTTCTGGCCTCTGGCATTCGTGCATATATACAGCCTGGCATGCATGCTTTACGTCAAGTTTAGTTTACAGGTTGTGTTGTTTGGGCGCCACCTACTGACTCTGGGAAGCCGCTGGGTTTGACTCTGGGAAGCCGCTGAGTTTGACTCTGGGGACGCTGAGGTGCTGTGCGCGTGCACTGTCGGCACGGCTTGCTTCTGGCATCTCATGTAATAACAGGTCCTATTTTATTACACAGATCTTTACAGGATCTGCCACTGACTTTCACAGTTGAGAAGTCATTAATGATCTCCACAAAATCCACTCGACTGGATCTCTCTTAGAACATTGTTGCATATGAATAAGTAATTTCTTGTGAATTTCAGTCCTCTCCCTTTAAAAATACCACTCAGACAGCCTCTGTAGAATGAATGAAATCTGGTTGTGTTGGGATGCTGCTTTTGTCCTGTGGTGGGGAGCAGCAGACTAGAAGTAGGGAGCTGATCTGCATAATCGCTTGTTCACCTCAAGTCATTGTGCATGGATGCATTTTTTGTAGCACTATACAGTTGTTGTCTTAGCTCTTGCTGATATTGTTGCTGACTGTGTCTATATAAAAACAATGAACAATGATTGCCTTGTGCCCCTCACAAGCCCCGGGGTTCTCCCATCCCTTTCAGCACTCCTACTCCTGAGATATAGTTTATGACACTTCCAACTGGTTGATGAAAAATGTAATTATGACTCAAGTATTTTCTCATCCCCTCAAAATTAATTCCTGGCTACACCTCTGACTTAATATTAGTAGGGCTGACATTGATACCAAACACATTATGATATTTTTAATTAATGTTTTAAGTTGTTCTATTTCATTTTAATAGGAGCTACTGAATATCATTAATTTTCTCCAAATGTAACTTCAGTTAGCAGGTTATAGAAATCAGGTCATCATATACTGTAGTATGCCATAAAATATGGCCTCTAATGAAGGCTTAAGTGCAAGGCTATTCAATTACAACTTCAGTTGGGCCAGATTTTTAAACCAAGAATTTTAGCTGGGCCAAACATGTTCAGTGGCCATTAAGCAGCAGGTAATAACAAATTTAAAAACCAATACAATGAATGTTTTGAAAAACAAGTAATGTTTATTTATGTATATTCCAGGTACTCCAGTTTTACTTCTACATTTCAAAGACAGATATCTTTGATTGGTAACATTTAGTTGTCTCTCCTTGAATGAGTGTGCGTGTGCGTATGTGAGTATGCCCTGCAGTGGGCTGATGTTCTCTTCAGTGTTGGTTCTTGTAGTCCCCAGGATAGGCTGTGCTGCCTGTGATCCTAAAATAGAACAAATAGGTTCTTTACATAGATGGACTGTCAGGAGTATTATTTTTTTATATTACGTATTATTATGTTTTTGATTTTATATTATGTATTCTTTGTGGAGCAAACGCTCCTTCACAGTTTATAGCAGTGTTTCTTAAACTATGAATCGCAACATGTTTGTGATGGTCACCTCATGATTGTGTAGTAAAACTGGACAAGGTGGCACGCCAGAAGTTCTGTGCCAAGTGATATGCCATTCACTTTCTCGTATACTAGTATGAGAAACAATGCCATTGACGTATCACAAATTTTCCCAATAACATTATCTCCCCTCTCACAACCAGTGAAGCAATCAAACTGATATGACTGACAAGCAAAGACACATAAGAAATGGGAGGAGAGTAAGGGATGACAGGTGAGCTTGTGAGGTGAATGCACCATTGTGCTAGTCTGAAATGTTGGCACAAGGATTTTCAGGTGTTACGATGGACGAGTGAATAGAATGGAGATGTGTATAGTGCTATGGCAGTGTTTTATGCTGAAAACAGTTTCAGTGACTTTGGATAGCTGGTTGGTACTTCCTTGCATGTTCGCTATTGCAACATACATTGAATCTCATTCTGTAACAGAAAGGCAAAGAAGATATGGTGTGTAAAACGTCTTCTTAAGAAAAGAAGAATTCCCACTCATAATGCTGCTTTAAAGCTATTTGATAAATTTCAGTTTAATGGTAGTGTGAAGCATATGTTTGGACCATTGAAAACTGGAAGAACATCTGAAAATATCGAAAAGTAGAGACAAGTTGTAGACACTCAACACAGTACCAAACTGCAAACTGAACTGTTAGGCTAAATTGTGATGACTAATTCATCAATCACTCGTAGTTTTTGGAATAATTTAGGTGCTTTTTTACTCCGTTTATTGAATTGTTAAATGAAAACTGGGACGTGCAAACATATTTAGAAAAATATGTTGTTATATTAATGGTGGAGGTCATTTGAAAAACAATATTTTAAAAAAAAGTTATTTAATCATCAATTACCTTTTTTTTTGAAGATTTTATTCCTTATGTGGTACCATACGTCATGTGACTTAGTTAAGTGACCATTCATGCTATCCTTTTAAAATTCATCACATCCTCGCGCTGCACCCCAAAAATGTATTTCTCTCAGTTTTACTAAAGCTTGCACTCAGCATTTATGCTGGGAGTGATATACCCCAGGAACTCCACTTCTCTGTTTTAAATGATAATTATTGTTTTACTAACAATAGAATTGGTTTCCCTTTTTCTTTTTTATCAATATTCATGTGTGAGAAATGCTTGAAAGGAAACAAAAATGTTTAGTGTTTTTTTAACTATATGGCCATTGTTATTTGTCTATTTATGAATCTTCTGTCTTTATGATAGAAATCCACTTCTTACATACCAGGATGTTACTGATTTTCATATTTCAGCCCTCAGTGCAGTGAAGCAAGTAAGGGGTCAGTGGCAGTGCAGGCTTTAGAATAAAAATAGTGTAGCTCAGGCTCTGTGCGTGTAGGTGCACAATGCATGTGTTTGGTGTGGAGGTGGGCTGATTGATGGGAAGCATGCAGTTACGATCACCTCAGCTGTTCTCTATCTCTCTATTGGATTGTTATTACGATAGAGAACACCTGAAGTATAAAGGAGCCTGAGAAAGACAGAGAAGGGGGAGAAAGAAGGACAGAACAGGAGCTGGTGGTTTTATAGAGCTTGCAGTGTTGGTTCAGAAGAAGAAGACTGCTCTGTTGAGTGATTGCCAGATTAGAGCATTTCATCGATTGATGGAGGGTGCAGAGATTGAGAGAGAGAGAGAGCAGTAGATGCCAAAGGAGGCAAGCAATGGTGGCCAGAAGCTTATTGGGTTTAGAATTGCTCAACCGCAGAAGAAAGCAAGAATGGAGACTTTGGATTGCCAGCAAACATACGAGGTGCGACATAAAAATAACCGGACTGGGCTTGGGGCTTTCCTGGAAAACCATCTGGAGGTTGGCCGGATGTGAATCATAGAACTATATCCTCTCCTACATGCCGCCTCAAACCGCCGACCGGCTAGGTATATCCTGTGAATAGCCCAGTCATTATTTGCAGCGAGCACGAGTTGCCGCGATAATGTCAGGTTGAAAAAGCGAACAGCGAGACAAGACAAGACAATGCTCCCATGCACAATGCTTTTTCCATAAAGCAGTTTTTGACTGACAAAAACATTCCTGTCCTCGATCATTCTCCCTATTCGTCCGATTTAGCTCCCTGTGATTTTTACTTGTTCCCAAAAATCAAAAGTGACCTGAAGGGAACACATTTTTCTTCAATGGATAAAGTGAAGACAGAAAAACAGCAATCCTGTTGAAGAGCCTCAAGCCAGCAGTTTTCCAGCACTGTTTCAATCAATGGAAGATACGTATGGAGCGGTGTAGAGATTGGGAGGGGGAGTATATAGAAGGTGACAATGTTTAGAATGCTGTAATTCATCAATAAATGTATATATTTTTTTAACAATCTGGTTATTTTTGTGTCTCACCTCGTAAGTATCCATGACCACAAGGAAATGTGATCAGGAGCCCGATGAGCTTTAGATCAGTAGAGCGCTGAAGGTGGCAAATGTGTGGACACTCGATCACTTTTTGGGGTTGAGTATCTGTGGCTTCAAGGATGTAACAGAGCCTAGGTGGCTCGAGAAATGAAAAGATCTCCGACCTTTGTGTTTTTATGGACAGCATTTTTAGCTTGCTTTCATTACACTTGGAAACTATTTATTGATTGATTTTATCTTTCATGACAAACACTCGTTTTGTCATTGATTATTTATTGGTCATTTATTTAAAGAAAAATATTGCACTGCACTTTTTCTTTGGACACTGATTAAATAAAAGCGCAAAGCACTTTGATGCATCTACTCTTGTTGTGTTGTGTCCTCATTACCCAGTTTAACCTCGGTATCAAGGTGATGCCAGGTGCAGGCAACAATGTCTATACAATACACAGATTACATTTCCATACAGTGATTGTAGGCAGCATGTTGTAGTGGTTAAGGCACTAGAACTTAAATCACTAGGAAGCCAATTTGGTTACCTTCTACTTTCTCACAATGAAACATGTGTGTGCTATAATTGTTAAAAATGGTTGTAATCTATTGTAAATAATACTGGCCTTGTGTTATGCCTTAAGGAAAAGGCAAGGATTTTATTGGTAAATTGAATCAGGAGGTAAAATGTAAGACAGAAGCCAAGCTAACGTTTGTAGATAAAAAATCAGTTCTTCTACTTATTAAAGCCTAAACTTAACCAAAATTCACAGTGAGAAAACAAAGTGAGAGTCTTGTTTCCATATATTACACGAAAATAAAACAAAGCTCACACCACACTTAAATTACTTTATATAATTATATACCAGTAATGGCGCACTGCACAATAACGTGCAGTGAATACACTTGACTTGAGCATTCATAGTTTTCATACTCTTTCTCTGTACATTTAGCATTTGTTTGCTCAGAGGTTGATGCACTTCTTTTTTCCACTCTTGCAGCCCACTTCTTCTCTTCTTTCGTTGGCATCTTTTTGCATTAAAACTAATTAAGTCAGTGTTTGTGTTACAATTAGTATGCTTTTTAAAATTTTTTGCTTAAGCTGGCACTTAAGGCTTCAATCTGCCTCAAGAATGATTTAAGATATGAAGAGGTAGGGAAAGTGATGGCGAATGTGGTAGGGATGTGGCAGCCTCCCTGCTGGCCACTGCCCAGAGTTGATTCTATAATAAAAAAAAAATAAAAAGAGGAATAACCTTGGAGGTCAACCATCACCCCAAAAGCGAATAGTAGATGTCACGTAGTGTATATGTAACAAATTTCAGGTCAATAGTTCAAACTGTTTGTGAAGTACAAGTGATTTAAAATCCTGGGGGGTATTTTCTGTACGTCGCTTAAATCATCCGAGATCAGATGCCTCATCTTGGATGAGTTAATGCCAGTGAAACTCATCCGGGATAAGGCGGTTTTTCAAACGCAGCCATGTAGTAGATTAGTCTAGCTGGATCTAATCACCCGAGATGAATGCGCGCGCCCGCGCTGATTGAAAAGCCCATATATATTGAGTCTAGAAAACATGATCAGCAAGTCTTTGATAGGCTGTAACAAAATGACGAAAGAACGGGTGCATTTTTTTTCACACAAGTGAAGCAGGACATGAAGAATTTCAAGATTTAATATGCACAGGGGGTAACACTGCAAAGGCAGTCCAAACCAGAAAAGACATCTGGCAAAAAGTGGCCAACATATTAAACGCTAAGTAGTGTACATTGTACTTACTGAATGCAGCGTTTCATTTCCTATGTGTCAGATTAATTATTATTTAATATTTCATAATTCCAGATCAAATGTGAGGGCAATGGGCATTTTGCTGGAGAGCTAACTCTTCTGCAGGAGTTAGGTCTGGACTGCGTGGACCTCCACCTGTTTTTTGCTTGTCTGCCTTCTTATTAGCTTTAAAATTAATGTTCTTTACATTATACATGATTCTTTATGTCAACAGTTCTTTAAATAGTTCTATACCAATATTTACCAGTTTGAAGTATATTCTTGTACTTCACTTTAACCTGTTCCCGTGTTCTCCTTGTGCTCACATTTGATCTGGAATTATGACATATTAAATAATAATTAATCTGACACATAGGAAATGAAACGCTGCGTTCAGTAAATACAATGCACACTACTTAGCGTTTAATTTGTCGGCCACTTTTTGCCAGCCATCTTTTCTGGTTTGGGCTGCTTTTGCAGTGTTACCCTTTGTGCATATTAAATCTTGAAATTGAAATGCGCCCGTTCTTTTGTCATTTTGTTACAGCCTATCAAAGACTTGCTGATCATGTTTTCTAGACTCAATATATATGGGCTTTTCACTCAGCGCGGGCGCGCGCATTCATCTCGGATGATTAGATCCAGCTAGACTAATGTACTACACGGCTGCGTCTGAAAAACCGACTTATCCCGGATGAGTTTCACTGGCATTAACTCATCCAAGATGAGGCATCTGATCTCGGATGATTTAAGCGATGTATGGAAAATTCCCCTCGGGTAGTAATCATAACAATCAAAAGATTCAAAGTTCACAAATCATTGATAACCTGGAAAAACAAATGTAAAAAAACACTGGTGTAAAAAAAAAAGTTTTTCAAAAACAATTTTAAAGTGCAGAATTTGATTTAAAATAATTCAGAACCATTACAACAAACAAGAAAATTTTTCAAAACAGATGCAAAAATAGGTCAGAAGAAATTTAAAAAGCAACTAAGTAATAACACCTTGAAAGTCTCCTTGGATTAAGACATGAGCCTAATGTAGCATAGTGATATTAAAATTAAAAGAAAGTGTACTTGTAATCAGTTCTGTGATTTTGCATATCAGAATGTGATTTTGCATCATCAGAAAAAGTCCAGTGAGGCAGGGTGAACACATATCTATGCTGCACTTTGTGTCATCTTCCATTGATACCCTCTGTCTGAATATTGGTAGATCCTTATAAGAAAAATAATAAAATTAGTGTACATAAATGCATTTTTGCTATTGATTTATTTAGAATCAAATAACATTACATACAATTAATTCAAAATTAACAAGCCAATAATAAATAATAGTATATGCATATTTATTTGATCAATAATTCTGTGTTTACAGTGGGCTGTATCTTGGACAAAGGGAATGAAATATTTGATGAATACAAGGGATTAATTTTAACATTATACTAAGATAAATATTTTTTCTATACATGTTGGTATCCACTGAAAATTGGATGTGTTGCTATAAAAATGAGCAGAAACGAACTAGAGTATAAAGATGCATGTCATTAGCAGATAGCAAGTTAGATAGCTACAGTATCCAATTATTTTTAAAATGTTTTCTAAAGTGTGCGGTTGCAAAATCATAATGTGATCTTGTTTTTAATGTAAATGCACAGGTTACATATTATTTTAAAAAGCGATAGCAGCAAAATCTAAAACCAGACAACTGGGGGGAGAGCTGTCAGAATGAAAGAGCTGCTTGATGATTATAACAATAAAGCTGGAGAGATGTTTTGCCACATGTAATGCCGTTTGTAACATAAATGAAAAGACCAACTTAAAAATGAGTTCTGACGCTAAAGTTGTCAAAAAGTAGAAATAATGGTTATAACAGGAGTAACATTCATTTGTGTAGGTCACTTGTGCAGTGATGATTTGTAGGATTAATAGCTATTGAAAGAAAAAGCTTTATAATGAAGATATTTTACCAGAATAATTTATTTATAGTAAAAAAATTCTGCAATCTTAATTGGAATGAAAAGACTTTAATGAAATCATACATAATATATGAAGGAATATTTCAGCAAGAAATATTAGTAGAAGATTAAAGTGGCTGATATTACTAATGTCTCTTAACTTCTGCAACATTTTTTCTTTCTTTCTGTAACAGCATTTGTGAATTTAAAAAAGAAAATAATGAATAAATGCAGAAAAACAAATTATTACTCTATTATTATTATTCTATCACATCAAACTGCATGTAATCCTTAGTTTGTAATG
Source organism: Erpetoichthys calabaricus (assembly GCF_900747795.2). Taxonomy (NCBI): domain Eukaryota; kingdom Metazoa; phylum Chordata; class Cladistia; order Polypteriformes; family Polypteridae; genus Erpetoichthys; species Erpetoichthys calabaricus. Next base: position 282,214,518 of record NC_041395.2, read on the forward strand.
ATTGATAATTTAGGAGTATTTAAATAAGTAATTTAGAACCATGCTCATTGAATTTACCTTGCATACTATCTTTGCCAGTGTCCCTGAACAGTAAGCATGTGTAAAATGCACACTCAAGAAGATGAATGTCCTTTCATATCATTTGAGTTAGCAGTGGTCTTTGTTTGCACATCCTTGTTAATATTGAGGCAAGATATGAGACATATACATGATGGTTGCCACACTTAATATGGAAAAGTCCACACAACACACAAACATTTAGAGGTGTGCTGACTGCTCTCTAGACAGGTGCCTTCCAGAATTACATCAAAATGATATGATCTTGTTTACACACACAAGTGAAAAGCATATATTGGGCTTATTAGTTTATGTTCATTCACAGACAGATACCACATCCTAAAGAAACGTGGAGGGTAGGACTGGACCGCGTGTCTGCCTTAGGGTTCCTGGGTTGCCAACTGGGATCCCAAGCTGTTTCGTTGTGTGGTGGATGCAGCAACGCTCTGTATCAATGCATGCTCCCCAACCTGGCCTGACCTGTCCTGATTATGTTACCTTACTTTATACAGTTACTAATGATGAGTGAAACCCACTGAATTCATTTTACCTCAAGTACATTAAAAACGTGGAAATTTTGGAGAACTCTGGGATACATATTGAAGTCAATGGTGAAGGAGAAATTGAATTAGTTTTGAATGGATCTCAATTGTTAAAGGGTCTTTTAAGTGTACCTGGGGGTAAAAGCATCTGCCAACTATGCTGGAATGTTTATTGTGGTCAAAAATGTGACCTGAACTATTATGCACCTCCCCAAGATGAAATTAGATTCCAAGTTCTTTATTTCTGTCTGTATCCGTCAAGATCCTAACACTACAACTAAGTAATACCCACAGAGCCTGTGATACTAGGGATCAGCAATATATATACGATTTGTGAAGGCTGTTATTGTCACAACGCAGAGTGAATCTGTGCAGAACAATAATGTATTTTAATAATGTTCTCATTATGGTCAGCTAATGCATTGGCAGGAGTAACAGCTGGGTAGTGACATCATGCATTTATGCAAATGGCATAAATTATTCACACATAAGGTATGTAAATTGCCATCCAAAATGGCTGCTAGAACTCTGTGATGTTGCACAGGCCTCGTAAAGCATCCTGGGGTGCAAGGTGACAGAGGAGTAATACAGATGCCCCTCTCAAAGTAGTGCAGTCCGCATAAGTCCTGCCTCTGCTTTTAACCTTAATTCTATCTGGATATGAATTATGTTGTTGGCAGTAAGAATATATTGTTGTGCTGCTGAGCTGATAGGCTAGAGTAAGACTGTAATAAGTGCATAAGTTTAATATGTCATTGTGCTCTGTAGAAATATATTTTATAAATCTGCCTTTTTCTACTCACATGCACAGTTGACACAGATCCAGATTTAGCACAGGGGTTCACCATATAGAACTGTAAGGCAAACATTACAAGACAAGACAGTTAGGGACAACTGTGAAATGGGCAGTCAGACTGAGGATCATTATATACTATTTTTGTATGTCAAAGTCAGCATGAAATTGTATCCTCTTTGCCTTGTTTGGAATTCCATGATTCACCTAAGTGGGGTCCTGCACATGAAGAAAGAGTATAAAGCCTTGGAACATTGCCTGGCACACCTTTGAAGCCGACAGATGGATGAGAGATAACGTCATCCAATCCTGAAAATCCCTCCATTGCATGGCAAAAATGGCAGACTCTACGCATTGGGCCCCCACTCCCAAACTGGGTTCTTGCCATTGGCTTCCTTCGTCTGTTATGCAGGGTAAGCCGTCATTAAAAAAAGCTAAGTTATTTCTCCTATGTGATTATTTACTGCCGTATCACTAATGGAGGTGAACGCCTTTTAATATCATATCTATATAGATTCGGGTTATGTAACACACTGCAATTACAAAAGAACTAATTCCAACAAGGGAGCTAACAACCCCTGCTGGATACAAAATTATAGTGGTAGATGATTATCCTGGGGGTCATAGACTGTTCTGCCACAGGTGTAAGTTGATAGGCCATGTAAAGGACTGGGAGATGAATTCTTTACTTTAAGACAAGCTGGGTTCAGAGCCATAAATCAAACTATTATGCAACAGAGCTCAATGTGAAAACAAAAATCAAAGTTTTAGTTAACCTAATCAAGAATTCATCACACCAGTGGGAACCAAAGATAATGATGAATTTTAATACTGAGTCTCATTCGGCAATGGCTTAAACAACACTGTGTTGATAATGCCACATGAGGGCATGGCCTTAGTAATGGATCCAAACTCATAGCAACAGCTGCCTTTACATGGTGTCATGGTAAATTCACAATATGACTGAAAAATAAAATAAGAAATCTCAAATAAAAATGAAATTAATAAAAGACAAATGTATGATCTGTTTATCAATGGGCTCGTATAGTAATGACTCAAGCCCTGGATTGTGCTCTTTTAAACACATTAATCTGAATTTCTGTTTAAAATGGTGCAATGCTGAACATGATTTCATCTTGACTAATTTTTATTTAATAACTAAATTCTTGTTTCAAGAATTTGTATTCTTCTGTATTTGTTACATGTCTTAATTTGAAAATATTACATTTTTATTTTTCAGTTCTTATTAGAATAGAATTCTCTACTTTTGAGCAATTCCAACACATAACATGTATTGTGTATTAAGAAAGATGAAAGAGACATTAAAAATCTGAAATATGTGATCTGCTGCTCCAATAGGAAAATTACAAATAAGCCTAAATACCATTGTTAGGTAGGAACTGGAAATAATCAATGTGCATATAATGTGTGATTGTAAGAATAGTTCCCCATAGTAGTTTAGACATCAAACTTCTGAAAGTGAAATTTAATGCACGTGCATGTGCCTACAGCACCACCCCGACTTCTCCCATAATTTAGCATATTTTAATATGCAAATCAATATAAATATCACTTTCCGTTTTGTGTTTTGTTGAAAGACAGTTGTGACATCTCATGGAAAAAAGAAGAATTTCATCGAATGTGAAGTGGAGGCATGAAAAATGTACTTTTTGTTGGCTTAACAAGTGGTATAAGCAAGAAAAGGAAGTTATGGAGTGATACAGCATGGCGAATACACTCAAAAGTTCAAGTTCAGAAATACAAAAGAAGCAGTCAGATATCAAAGTCGACATGAAAAGGCGAGTCACAGCCCATTGTCTATTTACTCTGTTTCAGACAATATTACAACAACGAACCCCCGTGCGATTTTCAAGCAGTGATGGTGCTGCCATGTCGAGCATGTCTTCAGGCGCTGGCTGCACACACATCTCTGTCTCGGAAATCACTGGACAACCACCTGGCTGTGTGCTGACAGACATAGTTCTGGAGTCACAAAATGCAATAGTGGATGCTGTAAGAGATGTGCCCATGAACTAAGGAATGTAAGGGCTGTACTATATGGTATTGACCACAAATAAAATGAATTGGTTAAAAAAATAAATGCTGCATCTGATTACCTTTTTTAACATTCTGCTAATTACATTCTGTGCTGTAGCGCTGTCCAATTTGGCTAATCATTTGGTGGATTAGAATCAGGTTCATCATATCATTTCTTTTCAGGTACGGGCAAGCCACGACACACTTTCTGTGGGCTATAGAGCAGCACGTTAGTAGAGTGGAAATGCATTCTATTTACATAAGCAAATTCATTCTCTGAAAGCGGTTTTATAATGTAACATCGGTGCCAAGCACGACAACAGATCGATCCTCTTCTCTTTACATGGCTATTTGAGGTGACTCGCTATCTTTAAAAGAACTGCTTGCCTTTTGCCACACTAGTTGGAAAAAGCACCAACCACGGTGTAAGGAAATCTTATCTATCTGGATGACAAGTAGATAATACCATCCTATACTACTAGCATGGAGTGATTCAGTGAGGTTTTTTTGAAATACCCAACTGGTCAGCAAGTTCACGTTGAAAAGCTTTTGTGGTTAGATCCTTGAGAGTGGACAGATCTTGCAAAGGAGCAGGTAGAACACAAATCCTCAAAGTCTGCCTTTGTAATGCCGGTGCCAGTTCAGCACACAGCTCCAAGACAGCTCTTAGAAATCGAAATCGACTTAGAAGCCAGTCATGGTCATCATCTATAAATACACACTCTCTTCTATTTCTTCCATTTGCGATGTCTTCTAACAAAGCTAAAGTAGACATGGTAGTTTGGCCATTCCATGCACCATTATATTGTTACAGAATGATTACAATCAAGTGAATTAAATTTGTGAACGATATGCATTTAATTTCGGTGTATTTGATAAATCCCACATCATTGATGCAAACATGAAAAAGAAAGGTAAGTGACATAGAAACAGTAGCACTGATTTGACGCTGGGTGCTGCCAGTTTGCAAAACTGAGCAGAAACTTGCATACGCAAGGTAGGAGGCTACTGTGAAAATGTGCATGGCTTTACGCCAAGCTTAGTTTTTATACATCTCAAAATGTGTGAGGAAATGGGCATATGCAACATTTTTGTGCATACACACCGTTTATACATGAGGTCCCAGGAGATGATCTGTTAACCAGAGACATGATCAGTGAAGGCAGTGTCAAAACTGGGTGATCGAACTTTTAAACAGCAAGCTAATTTAAAGGGCAAGATGTTACTCAGGAGTTAAAGGCAAAGCTTAAAGGCAGAGACCAGAAAACAAACCTAATGCTAGGGCCTACAGGTACTTGAAAAAAGAACCAACTGCATGTGCTGGAGAAACAAGACAATGTGTATTTACTTTACAATACATTATCCATCAAGGAACAACACATATGGAAGGGGTCACGTCTTAATAGTGTCATCTCTTTGACATTGAGAAAGTCAAGGTGGTGTGATGCATCCCAGAAGCATTGTATACAAAAGACAGTAAATAAGTAATGTCAAATTAAAAAATAAATCACAAAAACTGAATCCTTCTGTTAAAAAAAGTAAAAAACACAAACATACATATAACAAATGCTTAATACTACATTTGTGACCAGTTTTGTGATCTTTGTTCCCTGAATAAGATGCATATTATGGGCCAATTTTTAGCAAAACCTGATTGTGTATTTGAATGCTGTAAGATTCTTTAACAGTAACAGGCAAAGCATAAAAGCGTTATTTGCATCATAATTAATTTGTGTTGTTAGCTTGGTTATTTTGTCACCACTGTAGATTTGAGGCAGAACTGTAAGTAGAACAGCTATTTCCATAATGCAATACCCAGCACTGAACTACTGTAAGTCCGTTGGTAGATCTATCACTCCTTGATAAACACACTGGTATTCCTTTCAGATTGGTTCCCATAAGGCTTACAAAATATTCAGGCAATTGACACAGTCTTTTTGCTTTTGGTGGAGTATGCAGAATGACCCACAACAGGTGGCTCAGAAGTAACATAAGCGTTACATCATCCAGTTCTATCAAAACTCACTTTAACACCTGGAAGCCTTCCCATGTTGACACCTGTAAATCATTCTGATGGACTTTCAGTTTGTTGCAGAAGAAGGACATGTTTTTTCTACTCAGAGTTAAACAATCATCCCATACCAGCACAGGAGTTCAATCACCCAAAGACCACTTTGTTCATTTGGAAACACTGGTCTCTGGCACGTCCTAGGTGTTTTTTTCTGGAACTGCTGGAAACACGGGCATACAAACCCTTTTCAGTCTTACAATGCACTGTACATATCTACAGTGCTGTAAATAGCCCTATTAAAAACACCCAGGGTCAAACCCTGGTCATTGTGACGCATGCTATATGGTTAGAAAATTCTCCTGTGACACTATGCATAACACAATATGCTTTGAAGTTCAGAATATTTAGGACAAAATGCTTTCTATGTTCTTTCTGCATGTTTTAAAAATTTAGGATAACTGACCTCTGGCATTAAACTCTGTTAGGATGTGTGGTATTTTGAGTTATGGCTCGTTTAGTATCGGAATTAAGTTGTTGTCCTCTTTTTTCACTTTTCTTTTCTTGTTTTCAGATCACTGTGCTATTATATTTTCTGGTACTTAGCTCGCCTTATCATATACATTTAAATATTTGCATACTTCTCAACATCAAAATATAAGCTGTTCATCTTAAATACCATTTCAGTGTCTAGACAGGGTGCTGTCTTTTCTAAAATACTGAAGACATCAAGTTTGCCCCTCCTGATTTAGCTAAAAATTTCATGTTGTCAGCTAACAATTAGACCCTTTTTTATAATTCTAAGATAAGACACATAATACAGGCTCCCTCCATATAAATCACTTTGAAGTCCCCAAAGGTGTAAATTGTAATTTTTGAATTCTTCTAGTGCAAAAGCTACCATTCAAAAAGCATTTATTTTAAAAGTGGCACAGCAGAGCATTGGCTGTGGATCCACTTTAGCTGTTGTGCTCTGAGAAGCCCTCAGGCTATTATTAACAAAACTGTGTTATCTGCCAATGCCTTGTCGTCCTGAAAAAGCCCCTGTTGTCGAAATAAAGTGCAAGACTTTTAATTATTTGGGGGTTATTTTAAGGTCACAGCTGGCTTTTAGACAATTTGTTTTATGTAAACTTTTTAGAATTAATTTCAACCTTTTTTTCTTTGACTCTAGTTTTCATATCAGTTAATTGCATTCACTGCATAAATTGACCCCCAACTGCTTATGTTTTTGTGCTCCTTTTCCTAGTTTCAGGCTATCAACTGTTTATCAAACATAAAATATCATGTTGCTTTCTTTAGAGGTTTTTGGCATAAGTACACTTGTGCAGTTTAACACATGAAAGAGGGAGTTATTTGCTGCACTGTCAACAGATACCCCATCTAGAAGATGGGACCAGAAACCCACCATCTGAGGAGAAAATCACACAGAACCAAAGAGATTCAGACCAACAAAGGATTTACTCCTTTGACTGTAGTCCTGGTAGAGGAGTACATCTGAAGGCCACACTGTGATGCTTGGTTTCAAGCTTGAAAATTAGTAACCTGAGCCACAAGAGGGCGACAACTCCTTTGTATGCAGATAGGTTTTGGACTGGGTTACAACTGTGGCTACTATTCTTAAAATAATGTGCTTGGAGAATCTGCCATATCATCTCTTGAGGCCACACAGTTTTACAGTAGAACCAGTTGCCAACAGCAGTATTAGTTATGCCAGACTCTGGTAGACATTTAAATGGCTTCTGAAACATGGAGATGTTGAATGTGTTCTCTGGGCAGAGGAAGTGCAGCATGATGGGAAAAAGAGAGACGAGAAGCAGAGACAGAAGAGTTTGGTAATGTTGAAGAAGGATATTTACTTTATTTTATGTATTTTTTTTTTCCAATTTGGATACTTCTTGCTTGAATGTAGCATTTCTTTTCCTATGATTGTATTCTAGTGGCGCTGATTGCCAAAATCCTAAGGACATTGTTCCTGATAGGTGTTTTATGATATTTTTACTATTTCCACAATTAGCAGGTGATTAAGCCTACAACTTGCTTTGTTTAGTGCTTAATTTCATTTCACTCTGCCTATTTTTATAATATAACACTCTTAAATCATCAGAAAGTCTTTGAGTAACCTATCACACCATAGTATAAACGAAAGCAAAACTGAACAGGATGCTCTGCCACAGAGAGAAACCTAGTAGTTTAAGGGACCAAGAGATAAACTGTCCCTGCAATAAACTTGCCAAGGATTGTTTCTGAGAAGACCAATAATAAGGTTGTCTGAACCAAAACACTAAACTAGTTTGGAAATTGAAGGTCGGAATCAAAAAGTTGTTAATTAGATGTTATTGAATCAGCAAATACATAGAAAGTAATTATAGAATTCATAATCTCAGACATCTGGGATGTCTGTGTCTGTAACATCACACAACACACACCGTCAGCCACCCATGACTAGTAAAGCTGCAACAACCATAAACAAACAGATTTGCAAAATAGCCAAGCCATAAGATGTGAAATAGTTTCAATGACAAGAAAAATGTTCTAACAATGTAATTAAACGGGGCGGCACAGTGGCACAGTGATAGCGCTGCTGCCTCGCAGTTAGGAGACCCGGGTCCTCCCTGCGTGGAGTTTGCATGTTCTCCCCGTGTCTGTGTGGGTTTCCTCCGGGTGCTCCGGTTTCCTCCCACAGTCCAAAGACATGTAGGTTAGGTGCATTGGCGATCCTAAATTGTCCCTAGTGTGTGCTTGGTGTGTGTGTGTGCCCCGCGGTGGGCTGGCTTCCTGCACGGGGTTTGTTTCCTGCCTTACACCATGTGTTGGCTGGGATTGGCTCCAGCAGCATATAGTTAGGATATAGTGGTTTGGATAATGGATATATCTTATATGAAATAAAATAAAAACTAAATAAATCATAAACCTGCCACAAAAGGTGAAAGATATGACAGTAAATAGTATCAAAATGATCAGATTAGATCATAACAGATCATAACACAATAGGCACAAAGTCTATGTTTGAAAAATCCAGCCAAGCTAACTTGGCATTGAACAACTCTAGATCCAATAGCAATGATGACCAGACATTATTCCTACTAGAGCTCAAATACATTGATTATTACTTACCCCAATGCTTAATCCTGCAAATTTTAAGTTTTTTAAGGTGATTTAGAAAAGTATATGTGTTATCGTGATATTTCCCTCTACTTTCCCTTTATCTAGGGGTAAGTGTGCTCATCAGGTTCGTTACCGGGTTGGTCTACTGTCGCACCTAAATATTAACACACACATACATAAATATACATATACACACAGAACCTCATCAGTGCCCCTTGAATGACACACACACAGCTGGTTAACCTCTAGCACTTTAAACACATAAGTGCCTTAGGAATAACACAGCCTGTCACACTTGAACAACATACATTGTTTAAAATACAGTATATCTCAGACCTAAATATTACTTCAGTCTCTAGAAATACATTTAAATATACAAAGACTCAACATCCTTGGCTATAGGCCATTTATCAATCACGAATGCCTAGATTTACGCAACTATTCCCTACTATTGGATGGAGCTCACACCCTCAGTCTTAATAAACCTCAAAACACAGAACGTATGGCAAACCTCTGGCTACACCAGGTGCTCAAATAAATCTTCCTTATTGCTTCAATCACTCTAGACATAAAAATAAAAAACATAGAAAGTTAAAAGCAGGGTGGTATCTATTAAATGAATAACAATCCCAACTAGAATAAAGAATAATAGAAAATAAGATTGATAGTAAAGTCTAGATATATATAGTTAAACATGTCAAGTATGAATGTCCCAGGGAGGCATTGATCTAGCACTCGAAGTTATTCATGAGATGCATTGCCGATGATCAGATGAAAACGGCTGCACTTTGCTGGCGCCCTCTTCTGAAGTCATGCTGTTCTCTTCTTCTGTCGCTCTTCAGACAAGGCATATTTATTATAAAATTCTACAGGGGAGTTTCCCAAGATGTGATTGCTACATGCACCTTATTGGTTGGCTGTCAATATGATGAATGAATTTCTAAGAAGTAAAGTTTCTAATGTATTAACAATCATCTGTCTCAAACTGTAATTTCCAATCCCATGGCAACTCCTTCTGGTCATAGATTGTAAAGTAATCGGATACAGCTTGAACCATAGCATGTCTTCCTTTCCCAAGCTGTATACCAATTTAGTCCTGGTGCCTTTCCTTTCATGGGTGATAAAATCATCAATACAGATTGAGGCATCTCCTGAATTCCAGCTCAGATTAAACAAATGGTACTGTGATTCAGGAAAACAGATTGCCTTTGATGTTAACTGTCCATGCAAGTATTTAAGTTCTGTTGTCTTGTCCTGAGCAAAATGTAATGAAAATATAGATCGGAATTTACAGATTTTTCACACCACAACAGTAAACTATTAAAAATAAATCTGGGAGTTAATATAGTCATGTGCACTTAAAGATATAGCAGCAGTATAACTATAAAATCACTTTTATACAAAAAAATCAATGGAGGTCAGAGACCTGTGAAAACTTAAAGTCATGTCCTGAGTAGGGCTACCTACCCCAGTTGTAGCGCACAGTCAAGGAAGATCACAGTCACTGTATGTAACTCAGCTTTGTGGTGTAGCAGCTCAAGTCAACAGGGCAACTTTTTAAATAAATAATCGCCGTAATCGCGGCTTAGCGAGGGGGTGTGGTATTGGTGGCAGGAGCAGTTCCCAGGTGATGCGTGATGCGGATGGTCCTCACTTAAGTGAAGAGATGAGGAGTCGTTCGCATCCGTAATTGGTGCCGGGTGCTGCTAATTGCCATATCTGATCCACGTCCCCAAAATAAATAGAAGCGCGAGCTGGCTAGGAGGGGAGAAAAAAAGAAGAAAAGGCGTACTGAGGTTAGAAGTAGAAGAAGGCAGGAAGCAGTGAGGAGAAAGCCGGTGCAGGAGAGCAAGCGAGCGCAGGCTTGCGGGCAGCTCAGCAGTGAGCCTGGGTGTTTGGCCGGCACCCCAGGAGCTCAGCATTTTGAGGAGCGGGAGTGATTGGAAGGAGGATGGCTCGCCGCATAAGGCCGAGAAAGAAACGGGAGTTGGGCCTTGGGACACGAAAGCCCCAATGTGAACCCCCTGGTCGCTGGGAAGCCCAATTCATGGTTTGGTGAAGCCTACCAGAGCCAGGGATCGGTGTTGCAAACAGACCAGCAGGAAAAGGCAGTGAGAAGGTCAGCTGCAGGTAGGGTGTCTCCCCTGGTGCCTAGCCTGGACGGGAGAAGCAGGGGAGTCACCAGTAGCAGAAAGGCACCGGGCTGATTTGTTTAAAGGGACAGCTTCCAGCCATTGTTTTTTTTTCTAATGGATTTTAACCTCCACGATTTCACCTTTGTTTTAATGGATTATTTATTTAATTACTTCGATTTAAAGCACTGCACTATTTATTTGAACATTGTTTTGTTTTGTTGGTTTTAAATAATAGCACTTTGCACTTTTTGCACCATCCCCTTGCTTTGTTGTGCCTCACTGTCTAGCTCATCGATGACATTACCGACATGTCAGATGGGAGCATGGAGTGAACTCGCATCGTCGCAAGCTTTCTCAGTCTGACAGACACCAAGCAACACCTTCAAATCACATGACCTTCTACTGTAAGCTCTGTGTTTTAAGATTTATTTTTAGAACAGAAATTAAAGTGAGGCTTAAAAGTGTAATCTTACTATAATTTCAGTTCCTTAGCTGCACAAAGATGCTGCTCAAAATGATGCTATACTTACATGGCAGTTTAAGAAAGGGACAAAACCAAGAAAAAGGTTTGGGGTAGCCACCCCTCGTACTTGAATGATAATGCAAGGAAAAAAAAAAAACAACACCACAAGTTGTCTCAATAAACAGAGTCCCCAACTGAAATGAACTATACAGGCAGTATGTTGGTTTTATAAAGGGATGGCAGGAAAGGGTGTGCTTTAAGGTAAGAAATAGAAGTGCGGTCATCTCCGGGGCTGGAAATGAGGTCAGTACTGGAGGCTGGAGTGAGGGTATTAGGAGGACTTTTCTTCTGAGGGTCTGCAGAGGAAGAAAAAGAGGAATAAGTGCTTATCGTAAACCCCCATTCCGGCGTAACACTCTCTTTAGTTGAGCCCATCGACTGCCTCCCATGAGCACGTGTGTGACAAAGGTCTAAGCATTTCACTATCTTTTTTTCCAATGGTAATGCTGAATTAATCAGTTTACAGTTCAACATAACCCATAACTGGGAAGAGCAGACATTCCCCTTCCCTGTAATTAGCTTTACATGTTATTTTTGAGAACAGCCACCTTTTATACCATGCACAGTTTCACACTGTGTGTTTTGAGAACTTTTCCTTATTAAAAAAATGATTTCCAAAGAATTCACCCTTCAGTTACAGAGTCCCATGTTCAAATCCTGGCTCAAGCATATCTGTGTGAAATTAGGATATTTTTCATGTGTCTTTATGTGTTTTTGTCCAGATACTCTAGTTTCTTCTCACATGGCATAAACTTGTCTTTAAGGATGATTAGTGAGTTCCAAATGGCATGATGTTCGAATAAATGTTTTGAAATGGATTGGTGTGCTCTCTAAAATTGAGTCTTGCCTGGTGTATGATTCTGCTGAGATAGGCTTTGGCCTTCAGTGACTGTAAACTGGTAAAAGCAAGTAAGGAAAACAAAAGGGAAGACACACATACTAAAACAGAAATAAAGGGAGACTCAAATGTTTCAGCCCCAAATTCCAAAAAAGTTGGGACAGAAGTGATTTGTAAATTTACTTTGACTTGTATTCAAACAAGTATAGTATAAGAATAGGTATTTCATGTTTTATCTAATCATTGTTTTTTTGTAGATACAATTTATTCTGAAATCAGTGCCTGAAACACCATTCTAAAAAAGTTGGGACATAGTAGTTTAGGACTAATAACAATGTGATAAATTGAAATAACAAGGTAATGTGATACGTAATGTGAAGCAGGTGTGACAATTGTCTTACAGTATATAAAAAAAATTCTAGTCCTTCAGGAGCAAGCAATGGTTTGCCTAAAGATACATCAACGGACTTCAAAAACAATGTCCCCCAAAAACAAATTGGTAGGATTTTGGACATTTCATCCTGCAAAATATAGTTAAAAGTTTCAAGGAATCCAGTCAAATCTCGGTGTGTAAAGGTCAAGACCAACAACCTCTTCTAATGCATGTGATCTCAAAATCTTCGGGCACCACTATCTTAAAAACCATCATGTTGTGGCACAATCTCAGGAATACTTTAGTAAACTTTTGTCAATCAACACCATTCACATTTATAACCGCAGATACAAGTTAAAGCTTTAATATGCAAAGCTGAAGCCATACATCAACACTGTCCAGAAGAACCACCAGCTCCTATGGGCTCTGTTTAATTCAGAATGGAAAATAGCACAGTGGAGTTATATTTGCTTTTCAGCCATTGGATTTGACGTGACTGTATATTTAAAAAAAAAAAAAGATAAATGTCAAATGATGTGTTGTTGTAGTGTTTTCAGTATAGTACAAGGTGAATACAATTTACCAGTCACTCCATTTTGTTTTCATTCTATCCCAGTTTCTTTGAAATTGGGGTTATACAGTATATACTATATGTCAATACTAAGGGAGGCACACAAAATGCTTGTTTTAAAATCCAATAAATTCTTGTTACTTTGTATCAAAATGTATTTCACTTACCTCCCAGATAGCTAGCTTGAAAAGTCATTTTCCCAGGTGACCTAAGACTCCTACTTTGTACTCTGCTTTTTCAGTCAGCTTTTATGCCACATATTAACAAGGACAGATTTTATTACACCAAGGCAACAAATGAATCAGCCCAAATGAGGGCAGGAACTATCTCACTTACTAAGAGGGGCACTAAGGAGCTGAACATATGGAGCTCAACAGACAGAAAAATGGCAGCCTGAATTAAAAAAAAATAATGAGAAGAAATAGCCATATCAGGTAGGAATGCCACCTACAGTATAATGAAGATGAGAGGTGGCAGACAGCAAAGATGTACAGCCTAATAGCTCAAAAACAGATGCACTCAAAAATCAGTCAGTGCTATTGGAAGTGGACTGATCCTGAAGTCCAGCTTCCCTACAGCAACATGACATTATGAGAGCAATTTATTATAAAAATAATTTTGCAATACCTGCTGTTTATTTTGACTAGTTAAGTGTGTTGTCCTAAAAAGTGAGCCAAAGTGATTATTATAATGGCTCAAGTCAGGCTTAAAACGATCTAGCTTGTGCTTTAGTCTTTATTATGTGACTCAAGCTAGGAATACTGGAACTTGTGCGATACATTGCTTGCATAGGACAACGTACATCCCTAGTGAGTTTTACATTTGTAAGTAGAGCATTGCTTCTGCATGTCACAACTCCTTGTTCACATCTTTTTTTTTTTTTTTTTTGTAAATGCAACATTTAATTTCTAGCAATTACATTTTATTACCAATATAGTTATGGGTGGGTAGCACAGTGATTCTCCTGGTAGTTTTGCTGCCTCGGGCCACTTCAGCACCAGTTCAGTTCCCAGCTAGAGTGCTTTAAGTGTGGAGTCTGCATTTTTCTGTATATACTGTATGCTTATAGATTTTCTCCTGGTTAGTGCATTTAGTAGGCAGTTTGTTTTTTCATAGGCTAAAATTTTGCTCAAGTTTTCTTCTTTGTACATTTTGCTGTTGATGTATGCTATCAAGTGCCCCGTCACCCAGACCAAGAATAAAGATAGTATAAGATAGATAGGTTTAAAATACTAACAACTGGGAAGTGTTTAAAAGTGTTCTTCTGTAGATCTCCATATAAAATAAACTAAACTGAATTGTATGAATATGGTATAGACAGTAAGCCTAAGATTGAAGCAACATTCAACTGCAGAATTTCTGAGAACATACAATTTTGTAAACCCAACAAAGATAATGTCGCAATTCAAAGGTTACCTAGTAGGAATAAGGTGATTTTTCATTTACTGTATGGTCTAAGTTTTCATTTGTTTGTTTTATTATCCATCCTTTCACAATACAAGGTGTTGGGTTGCCAGAATTTATTTTGGAAGCTTTGGTTAATGCAAGAATTAACACTGGATGAGGTGTTGATGGCCTACATGAGCACTCCTCACTAATTCACTCATTCATGCCCAGTGTAGAGCTGCCCTGCACATCTTTGAGATACTATACTATTATTTATTTATTGGGCCTGTTAAAGCCTATTGCGGCACTTCTTCTTTGATTTTGGGCTATAAAAAATAAATTGAATTGTATTGTATTGTATTTACTGCTCTGTACATGCTAAGCATTTTTTTATCTTGTGTTGTAATCTTTGCTTTAGTTATGATACTTGTTTGAAAAAGTGCTTTATAAACTAAAAGCTAAACTTTTAGTCTTCCCTTTCTTGTTCCTACTTAGTTTTTAGTTATTTATTTTAAGACCTTTTTATCTGCCTCAAAAATTCTCCACATATTTCAAGAAATTTCAATTTATTTTAATGGTGTGGTAAGTCAGGCGATGCCCATAAAATCTCCTGTTCGTCCATGCTGTGTAGATTCACAAGTACCACTGCTTATAATCCAGCTTAGCCTTCCTTAACATAATTTGGGGAGAAATTCAAAAAAAGAATGCAGTAGCTAGGCATTTATCAATTTGATCTTGCTTTGTTTGGATTTCACTGTGCTGGAATTCACAGATAAGCTATTACGCTTATCTCTCAGCTATAATGGGGCGATAGTGTGTGCAGTCACGTGATGAAGGATGTAAATCTCAGAAATGATACAAAGATGTTTTTCCATGGCTGACCTTGTCTTCTTGCAGGCTGCCTATTTCAGTCATCGCTTGATGAACAAAGAAATGGCAGTGCAGTCGAGAAAAACAGTAGGAGTTCACAAATGAAACACCCTGGCATAGTGCTGAAAAAATGAGGATGAGGTGTTTTGCAGTCTTTTACCAAGTTGCAGGCAGACTTGCTGGCAGTTGTGTACATGTGGAATAAAACATTTGTTTCTCCAAGTCTTTCCAATTTTTATCTTAAAATCAACTAGATGCAAACTGCTTCAGAGAAGGTTACCGAATAAAGCAGCCAGCTATTCCACTGATGTCCTAAATAAGCATAAAGAGAGACAGTGCATGCTGGTTTAAAGTGGGAATAAATGTCATTGACCTTTATTCTTGCCACAATTTAAATGATGTCATAAAGTTAACTTGCCTCATTTTCATAATATTACAATATTTTAATATAATGCTAAAATGATAGAATATTTTTATAGTATTAGCATATTAATTTTTTTTAATTTTCAAAATCCCTCATAGCCTAAGTAGTTCAGCAAA
Source organism: Erpetoichthys calabaricus (assembly GCF_900747795.2). Classification (NCBI taxonomy): domain Eukaryota; kingdom Metazoa; phylum Chordata; class Cladistia; order Polypteriformes; family Polypteridae; genus Erpetoichthys; species Erpetoichthys calabaricus. The sequence goes on from NC_041395.2 coordinate 282,230,299, forward strand.
TTGATGAGAAGGGGATTCAGGTGCCCTTTGGGTGTTCCAAAGATATTAAATTTACTTGCAGCTGCAATCTTTAGTGATCAATTCACACACGAAACACAGTGCTGCTTACTTTTTGAAATTTTATGGGTTTCAGTTTTGAGTGTGACATACAAGTAGTTTACCAATTTGGGAATGTAGGAAAACAGATAAATTAAAAGAACTCTGGGGCAACCGCCAGCTGCACTGCACCCTGTTGAGAAGCTAACAATAGAGCAGAAAGCTTTGTGTTTATTATAGTGTGTTTTTATAGGGCTTCACACATATCACTTATACAGTCTGCGGTTCTTTCAGCACTTTGAGCTACATTATTTGTATGAAAATGTTCTATATAAATAAATGTTGTTGTTGTTGTAGAATTTGATGTTGACTTAGAAGAAATGGCATATATCACACTACTGTCTTGTGATTTACTAACTTTATTATGGATACATTTCTAGAGATTCTTTTGTTATGAGGTTACATGGAGAAGAAGGCAAGTCTGAGCTTTTGTAACTCGGAAAAGATATAATAATATGTCTTCATGGGTCCAGAAATTAGACATTATTATTCATAGATCTGAAATCAGTTTGAAAATGGGGTCACCACAGAGCTCAAAGCATTTCTTTGATCTGATTAGCAATAGGAAATTCGGTGCTAAATATGAGTGAGCTATTTGTATGACAAAAAGGATTTTCTTCTTTTCAAACAGCATTGTTAGATGAAAAGGATGGTGCGCTGTAAGTAAAGGAATATAAAGTGATGCAAATTTACTGTACAAAGGTTTGGGTTCAGTTTGATTATGGGATTTTGGCAGGCAGTTATACTAAAAAATGAACTGAAGTAGCATGCAGACAGGTATTATCCAGGTCTGTTTTAATGGCCACATATTTTTAGTTCCTCATTTGTATTTTTTTACCTATTTAATTATTTAGCCTCCTCTGTGTTTTTACTGATGAGTGCTGGTTTGGATATAGATATCTCAACTCATTTTTTACTCTTTGTTAAGTTGAAACCCAGTCAGTGAAATGTCTCTGTAAATAAACTGAGCTCTGCAGACATATTCCATTCTATGATACCGCGCCTCATTATTAATATTGATTGCTAAGTATACGCAGTCTTGAAAAGGACATGCTCATTTAACAATCTCAGCCGTGTTATATACAAGGAGAACAAATAATTTATGAAAGTAAAATTATACATATACATACACACACAAACACACAATGTTAATTTGTTTTATAAAAACCCAGTTCTGCCTGGTAGTAATAAACTGTATCCAGTAACAGCTGCTAAAGGGCACTTTGGAGGTTCAAATGATACAAAGGCTGAAGAATTTTATTTTTAGGCACTACTACATACCTACGACAACATATACCAGCTATCACAGTGCATGGATATCTTTCTGTCAGAAGTTTGTCTTGATGGTACAAGATATTCTGCCGCACTTGACATCAGGAGTGGGCAGGAGGAGGAGTATAGAAACCTCATCAAGGACTTTGTTAAATGGTGCGACTCAAACCACCTACAACTGAACACCAACAAAACTAAGGAACTGGTGGTGGATTTTAGGAGACCCAGGCCCCTCATGGACCCCGTGATCATCAGAGGTGACTGTGTGCAGAGGGTGCAGACCTATAAATACCTGGGAGTGCAGCTGGACAATAAATTGGACTGGACTGCCAATACTGATTCTCTGTGCAAGAAAGGACAGAGCCGCCTGTACTTCCTTAGAAGACTGGCATCCTTCAACATCTGCAGTAAGATGCTGCAGATGTTCTATCAGATGGTTGTGGCGAGTGCCCTCTTCTACACAGTGGTGTGCTGGGGAGGCAGCATTAAGAAGAAGGATGCCTCACGCCTGGACAAACTGGTGAGGAAGGCAGGCTCTATTGTTGGCATAGAGCTGGACGGTTTGACATCCGTAGCAGAGCAACGGGCACTCAGCAGGCTCCTATCAATTATGGAGAATCCACTACATCCATTAAACAGTGTCATCTCCAGACAGAGGAGCAGTTTCAGCGACAGACTGCTGTCACTGTCCTGCTCCACTGACAGACTGAGAAGATCATTCCTCCCCCAAACTATGCGACTCTTCAATTCCACCAGAGGGGGTCAACGTTGAACATTATTCAAGTTATTGCCTGTTTTTTACCTGCATTTTGTATTACTCTTTAATTTAATATTTTTTGCTGCTGGAGTATGTGAATTTCCCCCTGGGATTAATAAAGTATCTATCTATCTATCTATCTATCTATCTATCTATCTATCTATCTATCTATCTATCTATCTATCTATCTATCTATCTATCTATCTATCTATCTATCTATCTATCTATCTATCTAAAACAGGGATTTTATTATAGGAAAGGACGAGGAGGAGGATGACGCAAAAATTGTAGTAAACAAAACAAAACAAAATGGCAAAACTAGTAAGTCATACTTTAACACTAATGCCAATTTAAAATCCATCCATACAATCCTTGGATAAGGCATCAGTCCATAGTTGTTGAAAACACACATCCTAGGGCCAATTTAGCATGACCAGTCCACCTCACCTACACACCTTTGGTCTGTAAATAAAAAACAAAAGTCATAATTCTAAATTCTCAAATGCTCAAATATATTTGAATGACATACTAAAAAATTATCAAACCCCAAATAAACACATCTGCTTCTCCATGCAATCTATGGATGTAAAAATGTTTGTGCCGTCTTCAGTGTGACCAGCCTAGTTAAACAGTATTATGCCCACATCAAATACAAAAATCAAGGCTACTCCAAACAGCCTGAAAAAAGCAAATGGACCAGGAGATGGAAACACAAAATTCAAGGGCGATGCCAAAAAAATAATAATCAGGAAATCAACAAAAACCTAATGAAAGTACCAAAACGAAGTCTCAAAAACAAAAGCAAAAGGTTCCTAGCCAAAACTATACATTGAATCCATAACCAAAATCTTCACATAGCGCATGGTTTAATATTAGTTTATACAAAAACTTCAATGAAGACAACTGTGTGCAATCACCTTAAATGTGCAGACAACAGGCCTAGCAAACAGTAAGGTCAATATACAAAAAACAAAACAAAATGGTGGCAAAGATGGCAAAAAAACAACTAGCAGTGCAATTATTAATAATTTTCTACCCAAGATGAGATGATAAAGGCAGATTTTATTTACTTTTTCGTGGACCTGAAGATGGATGAGACAAAATCATAGTAAAGTACAAGAAGGGGTCATTAACAAAATCCAAAAAATACAAAATCAGATTAACTAAGCCCAATAAACTGAGAAGAAGTTGTAAACAAAGAGACTTATGAGAATTACTAAACGTAACAGTCAATCCACACACTTTTACCACTGCAAAATATTTTAGTTGTTCTGAAAACAGTCTTGTACAACCAAGAATTGCATGACATTTATACTGTTGCTACAGTGACGTCATGCAATGTGCCTCTTGGTTGTGACAGACAGTGATGAAGACAGAGGTATACACAAATTCCATCAAAAATGACAGCACCAATTTAAAACAAAATGGTGGCGTAAAAGACATAAAATAATTTTAGGCCTTTTAAAACAGTGCTTCTTAAACTATGGATCGCAGACATGTTCATGATAGGTCGCCAAATGATTGTGCATTAAAATTAGCTGACCCAGACCAAGCACAATCTCAGGGGCAACCGATATACCCCATCCCACACTTAGCATACTGTTTTATATGATAGTATGTGATCTGAGACATAGCCAACAAACAATGCCATTGTCGTCTCACAGAGAGCTTTTGTTTCTATAATACTACAATATTATAAATATTCCCCATGCCACCAAATTGTGAAACATTCATCCGTTCATTTTCAAAACCTACTTATCTCGAGCATGAGTTAGCTGTAGCCTGTCCCAGCAAGCATCAGTCAAACTGAGGGAATAAAACACACAAGCTTATAAGGGGAAGGCACCACAGAGTTAGTTTTAAATGTCAAACTAAATAGGATTGGTGGGCACAAGGATGTGAATATTTTCCAGGGTGCTGTAGAGGGTTGAGACAAGTATGGTGGGGGATTACAGTAAAAAGTTCTGTGTTATGCTAAATGCAGCTTCAGTGGTCATGTGCAGCTGGGTGGTGCCTCATTTGGAGTTCACCATTATTGCACACATTAAATATATAATAAATCTGTAACAGAGGTACAAACAAGATTTTGTATTAAACAGGAATAAATTCCTTCTCCTGACTATTTTAAACTGGTTTGATAAATTTCCATCTACTGACTTTCTGAAGGACATGTTTGTTACACCACTGAGAACAGCATGAGCACTGGAAAGTATCAAAATATTAGAACATTAGAACACTCTAGACGAGAACAGGCCATTCAGCCCAACAAAGCTTGCCAGTCCTATCCACTTATTTCTTCCAAACAACATCAAGTCGAGTTTTGAAAGTCCCTAAAATCTTACTGTCTACCACACTACTTGGTAGCTTATTCCAAGTGTCTATCGTTCTTTGTGTAAAGAAAAACTTCCTAATGTTTGTGCAAAATTTACCCTTAACAAGTTTCTGTGTCCCCATGTTCTTGATGAACTCATTTTAAAATAACAGTCTCGATCCACTGTACTAATTCCCTTCATAATTTTAAACACTTCAATCATGTCACCTCTTAATCTTCTTTTGCTTGAACTGTATAGGCTCAGCTCTTTTAATCTTTCCTCATAATTCAACTCCTGTAGCCCTGGAACTAGCCTAATCACTCTTCTCTGGACCTTTTCTAGTGCTGCTATGTCCTTTTTGTAGCCTGGAGACCAAAACTGCACACAAGAGTAAGAAAGGCTGTAAAGTGGAGCCTCGGACATTCAGCGCATCAGTTAGCAACATTAAACATTTCAAACAGGACTATTCGGCAAGTTCTTCATCAAGATTTAGCCTAACACTTTATAAAATACAAAATGTATCAATTAACTAGGCGACTTATGCTTTTGTACTCAGTTTATCAACAACTTGCAAACTTATTTAGAAGAACGTATTACTGATGAAGCTCATTTAAAAAATGTTATTTAAAAAAATTAGGTTATTTAAGCCAAGGTAAATAAAAGGTATTGATTAATTCTTTTAGGCTACTTTATTCATTACCCAAGGCCATGAATAAAGTGACCAAGTTAAATGACCATTTGTGCTACCGTATCCTCGTGTTGCACCTTGTTATAAAGAAAAAATTATTTCCCTTAGCTTAAGTAAAGCTTACACTAAACATTTACACTGATAGTGATACACCTCAGAAGTCTATTCTCTCTAAGTATTATTTTATTTCTTTCCTCATTCCTGTTTTAGAAATGTTCATATCAGAAATATGCTTAAATGATAACAAAAACTTTTACTGTTTTTAATGTTTTTTCATTATGTGGGCAGTTCTATTTGTGTATGTGTAACTGTCATGCTAATAATCCTCATCTTGTGTCCTATGATTGCATTGATTTTCTTTTTTGGGTCCTCAGATTGAAATGTTTAAGAACCTCAGATTCAAAACATCCCTAAAACTTCAAAGGAATTACAGAAATAAATTTCTTGCATCTTCAAACCCCTAAGGGAAGAAAAAAGCAAGAAAATCAGTAATTCCAGTACAGTGAAAAAATTAAAAAGCATTCAGATTCATAAAACATAAACATAAAAATGCAGGAACCACAAATAAATCTCCAGTAAGGCAAAAATCATAGTGATGTCAAAGGGTCACTTGCTTTTTTATAATGGACAACAACTCAGCTCAGCTTAGGCCAGCTCTCCACAATACAAACTGTCCTGGACTCCCAAGTGAAGTTGTCAGCAAGAAGGTTCTAGAGGCATTGCCATAATGAAAGAAATTCTGAAAATTTATATGAAAGAATTATTCTTTAATGTCATTCAGGAAAACATTTCAAATATTTTTCAATTTACATTAGCAAGTACAGTATATAGAGTTGCTAGACGTGTTCACCTTGGCCCTGGCAAGCTTTAAAAAGTCATCAGATTAAATTGAAAGTCTTCTTTCTATCTTTTTATCATTCTATCATCTATTGCAGGGGTAGGCAACGTCGGTCCTGGAGTGCCACAGTATGTGCAGGTTTTTGTTCCAACCCAGTTCCTTAACGAGAACTCAATTATTGCTGATGAAGCACATATTGCTTAAGTGACATTTTAATGCTTCATTTTAGTGGTCTCGCTTGTTAAGGTTCTTCAACCTTAATTGCTTATTTCAATCTTAAACTGCTGCATTCAGTGTTTTAATTGCTCCTTATTAGCAATAAGATGTAAAAGACAAAGCAGCCAGCAGTTCTCCAGCTAGCTTTTTTCCAATTACATCTGTGTGTGTTCATCATGCACGGTTTGATTTAATAAAACACTTAATAGAAAAATGTGACAGACTGAAAATGATCTGTTTTAGGCTTCAAATCATTTGGATGATATCCTTGGAAAGGAAAAAAATCTACGATATAAAAGCCTTACATTGCACAGACTAACAAGCCATAAAATTAAATAAGGTCTGAGATTGGCAATGATTGGTTTCTAATTAAGCAATTGGGTTGAATGAAAACCTGTAGCCGCTGCGGCTCACCAGGACCGACATTGCCTACCCCTGTTTTACATCTTATTGCTAATAAGGAGCAATTAAAACACTGAATGCAGCAGTTTAAGATTGAAATAAGCAATTAAGGTTGGAGAACCTTAACAAGCGAGACCACTAAAATGAAGCATTAAAATGTCACTTAAGCAATATGTGCTTCATCAGCAATAATTGAGTTCTCGTTAAGGAACTGGGTTGGAACAAAAACCTGCACATACTGTGGCACTCCAGGACCGACGTTGCCTACCCCTGATCTATTGAATTGAAGAGAAGATCCAGGAAGTAATAGAAGCAGAAAGAACACATCCTGAAGACATTCAAAAGCCACACACAATTGTGTATGTAGGCTAGCATTGACATCTCCTCAAATAGTCATGTTGTATAATTGAATTTCATCACCCTTTTATTTGCTTTTCTTGGCACATTAAGGATATTTTACAATTTTAAAATATGCAATTACTGAATAAAAGTTTATTACCTACTTCCCTTACTTTCCTTGCTCCTTTTTGCCACCTGGGATATAGAAAAAGAGGAGACGTTCTGTAATAGGTGAAGTGTAGCACAGCAGCAATCAGTCCTGAGTGATGTAGGAATCCGTAGTCTCAACTTCAAGTGCATTCCAATTTTTGGCTATTTCTCCTTCTAGGCCAAGTGGGTTTAAGAATAAGAGATCTAGAGAACTAGAGCAGAAATGGAGGACATATGTGTGGGTCAACATAACAAAAAATCTGGGTATGGCAATAAAAGTATTTGAATTTTTTAGGTAGAGTCACCCTAAAATCCTTCCAAGGTACTGTACCATTACATTGATTTAAGGATATTGCTAAGATATTATCAATGTTGCAAATGGCTATCACTGCTTGAAATGGCTGATCTTGAATTTATTATTCACATGTGACTGCAAAACCCCATTTTCAGCAGTCATGACTCCAGTGTCCTAATGGCAAACTGACTAAGCTTATTTTTAAATACAAATTAGTTATTAGAGAAACCTTTGTTATTGTGTTAGCCCAGCTAAAACATGTTAGTCTGTTCAATCAAGCAAGTAAAATGTCTTTTCTTGGGTGGCAAAGTGCTGGCATTTCTGAATTTCCATTCTGGGTTTAAAAATGGACAAAAAGAAACAGCCTTCTCAAGAAACATGTCAGCCTATTGCTGTTTCAAGATATATGTCACTCTATTGTTGTTTTGACAAATTGCCAAGAAATTAAAAATTTTATACAAAGGTGTCTGTTACTGTCTCGACAGAAGAAGACAAAGTAAATCTAATCAGTATAAAAATAGAAGTAGAAGGTCCAGCTGAACAGCCTCACAAGAGGATAAGAACATCACAGTCACAATACCAATTATCGGAAACAGTGAAAAGAAAACATTAAAATGGGAACAATGGCATATTCTTTAGCCAGTGGATTTCTAGGTGTTTCCAAACTTTTGCCCATTTTAATTTTTTCTTTTTATTTTCCAGTTTCAGATATGGCTTCTTCTTTGAACCTCTGCCTCTAAGGCTAGTCTCCTTTTCATTGTCTCAGAGGTCACTAGTATTTGACATGTACTATTTTAAGGAAGATGAACATAGGAGGAAGTCTACGAAACAGCCATATCTATCTATCTATCTATCTATCTATTGTGATTTTGGTTTGAGCAGTGATTTTAAAATATAAAAGAATAACTCTGGTTTTATAATAGTAGTTTTACTACAGAGTAGTTGTTACTGCAGTTTTTATTGAGACCAAAAGTGAAAGTAGTTTCACATGAGTAAGCAGCTCCATTTTAACAAAAATAGCATTGCTTAAGACCACCCCAGAAAACTTTTCTTGGCACCGGCTTTGGAACACGTGAGAGGAAGTAAGCTCAGACTATAAGGAAGTGCTTTTTGTACAGTTAGGTGGACTGGTGAGTGAATTACTCCATTTAGTTGACAGAGTGATGCATAGGGACGAAAGGCTTATTACTTCTTTCTGTTTAATATGATGCTTTATGTTCCCCCTTTATTCATCACAGCCTAGTTTCTTCAGTTGGATTAAGTAGGTCTGAGCATGTTATGTTGTGTTATGTTACTGTTTTGTACATTTTAGTCTCCTTGCTGTTGTTTGGATAGGAGGATTACTAAAATAGTGCCCACTGCTGTAACCTCTGTCTGTATAAATAGCTTATTAGAAATAATTGCAGTAGAGAAGCAGGATGACCCAGCAATGACCGTTCAGGCACCAGTACACTAGATGAGGGCTGCTGAATTCAGGTTGTTGAGAGCCACAGTGGGTTCATGTGTTTACCACAGTTCATCTTCTAATGAGAATATAATCTTTGTCTATTATTGAACTTTCCGTTTACTACTTTCTACATCACCTCAGATTGGGTTCACTTAGTCTCATTTCCCGGAGAGTCACAGTGGCTGCTATTTATCTAGCCATCCTTTTAATTAGAAGCTAATTCATATTTTGAATTGAATTTTTCACTTTTATTAAATTCTTTTGTCCTACATTTGTACTCAGAGTGAGAATGAAAAATTAATGAATGTTAGTAATATGCACATTATTATTGTCTTCTGGCACACAGAACAAAATGTGTTGTCTGGCCTTATTGTTTAATATTGATCTATAATTTCCACTGAAATGGCTTGTAAAATGCAGGTAACTCTCAGAGAAAGGATAACAGTGACAGATAAATTATATACATATTTAGAAGGACAAATTATGATTTACACCTACACTGGTTCAGTGAAATGAATTCATTCTTTAGAAACTATTTAAATGGATTGATTGACTTTAAACTTATGCTCTTAATTACCTTGTTTTGACAAAGTTTTTAGAAAAAAAGCAAAACTGCATGGGCATTTACTCCAATTCAAAATGACAATTTTAAATGTAAGATCATTCAGTACAAGACTGTTTACAAAAAACAGAAATGTCTACTGAAATAAATATGAACTGACAGTAGACAGCAGACAAGATAGTTTATTATATATTGCACCATTCACAGCAATGCCTCATCACGAGGTTCTTAGTCAGAATAATCCATCTTTCATGGTTGTGGAAAAATAAGCCAGATTTATGTACAGTATATTGTAGCAGACTGCGTGGTTGGCAAAAGGTGGATAGCAGCAGACAGTCCTTGGACTGGCAAGTGGCAGGTCATGTGTCTGGAAGGCTCGTTCCTTTAAAAGAGGAGTCCACACTGGTAATTAAAGAGCCCTTCCAAATATGGTTCAGAAAGTATTCAGACCTATTCATTTTTTCACATTTTGCCATGTTGCAACGTTGTCCTAAAATCATTTAAATTAATTTTTCTCATATCAAGCAATACATAATAACTCTGAATGACAAAGCAAAAACAGGATTTTAGTTTTTTCAAATTTACTCAATTTGAAAAACTGAAATACCACAATGATAATGTGATGACATTTGATATTTGGCTCAGGTGCAATCCATTCTGTTGATCATCGTTGAGATGTTTCTGCACCTTGTTTGGAGTCCATCTGTGGTCAGTTAAATTGATGGGCCATGATTAGGAACAGTGCACACCTATCTTCATTATATGAGGTCCATTGCTGATAATGTGCATGAGAGCAAAACCCAAGCCTTGAGGTAGAAGGAATTGCCTGCAGAGCTTAAAGACAAGATTGTGGTTAGGTACAGATTTGGGGAAGGCGAAAAAAAAAACTCCTCCATCATTGAGGGTTCCTAAGAGCACACTGACCTCCATAATTTTTAAATGGAAGAAGTTTGGAAAAACCAAGACTCTTGATATAGCTGGCCACTCAGGGGTCTGAATATTTTCTGAACCCACTGTACCATTGTCGATAAACAGCTGTCATGGTATGGTGTGCCATAGTGTGACATTTAGACAGTGTGGGACCTACCAAAGGTGTCTGGCTCTTTAACAGAGAATGAATACACAAAGATACCGGAAAAAAAAGTGTTGCAAAGGGTAGCTCAGGACTTCCCGAAGGCTCCGGATACCAAAAGTAAAAAATAGGTTCGGGTAAGGCTTCTCCCTGCCAGTGACAATGTGATCTTGGTGTTGAGTTAAAGGTATGTAGTGAAACCAGAGGTTAGTAGAAGAGCAGGAGATGAAAGGGAGAGTGTTTTGTGCTTGAGGCCTAGTGGATCACGAGCATTGGCAAGTGGATGGGCCACCTCACCAACAGAGATTTCAGTCTATGTAGTTATACTCCTTGGGAAACATACTTTACTTTCTGTTTATTAATGTGTTACTTTTGCATTCTCCCTGTGATCATTTCACCTTGTATATTCTGTATATAACAATGAGTAGCAAAATTCTAATTTTACCAAAAGTAATTTATATATATTATGCATAAATTATATATATAAATTCCTTTTGGTTAAGTTTTTTTTTTTTGGTAAAGTAATGTTTTGGAAAATATTTGCCCTGTGCTTATACTGTTTAATTTTTTTGAAGAATATTGCTATGCTTGTTTTATTTCAAATCTATGTGCAATGTATTGTTCTCTTATGTTCTTCTTGCTTTGTGGGCGATTCCCCAAGAGGAGTGGCCGTCCTGATTTCACCACTCCCAAGAAATCCCTCTGGCTATTTAAGATCCAGTGAAGAGAATCTCAGGTAGTGGCACACTGAGTGTGTTGGCAGTGTCTTATGTGAGTTTTGCTTTCCATTAAATGTAATGGTTTTCTGATTGTTTCTGCTGTTGATTTTGCTTTTTGGTACTTCTTTACTTTGGATTGCCTTTTAGGCACGTCCTTTTATGTTCTTTTGAGAATTTTTTTATTTATAATGATTCTTCATTTCAGTTTGTCTAGTCAAGCCAGAATCTTTTAAGGCATTAACTTAAAAGCCTGCAGCTAGGAATTGTGGGCTGGCTAGTTGGTGGTGAGAAAATTTTGTTGGACAGGTCAGTGGAAAGTCTGGTCTGCTTTTGGGGCACTTTTTGGAGACCTCAATCCCTTTCCATTATAGTTCTGGCCTGTGATCATGGCACATGGTAGACCACATGACTATCTAGGGAACATTCTTAACCCTAAGATTAGCCCTAGGGACTGCCATAGAAGTGTTGGAGGCATATAAAGCCATACCTTGAGTATATTTAATTTAATTACGTTTTTTGTGTGTAACACTGTTCACTGAGTTCAGGCTCAAAGTGCATTTACACCTTTACAAATAGTACTTAATGTATACATATAAAGATAAAGTTTTATTTAAGCACATACTGTAATAAAACAAAGCAACTCTGATTAACACAAATGGATCCTCACAATATATGTCTGGTCACAATATTGTTTAGCTATAGACTGCTGACAATGGAGCAGAAGAAAATGGAGGTTGAGTTTAGAGTAAGAGATGAATTGGGCAAAGGCTCCTTCTGGAGTCAGAACAGGTGATATTGGAGGGGAGTATAAGACAGTCTTTGCTACTACTTTTTGTATTTACTGCCCTTTCTCTCAAATATCTTCTGCCTTTCTAGTATTTTTTTGGTAAATACAGTAAATGTCATTATTTTTATAGATCTTTCATTGGTACTTTTAGTTCTAGGCTAGGGTGGCACATGAGGAAGTTAACAGAATAAATTTTACCAACACTGTATCTTTTCTCAGAGCTGTTTTCATTAACAATATCAGTTAGCAGAATTGTGTTGCTTAACCATCTGCAATAGTTCAATTCCCAAGGCCTCTTGTATAATATATAAAGCCTGCAGCATATTAAAGATTCCCTAGCTTAGCCAAGGGTAAGTCATGTTTGTTCGAGAAGTTTCCTTTTATCAAATGATCCTGTAGCTTGGTGTCTTCCATAAAACCATCTGGGAGGGATGAAGGTAATGAACTGGAAACATCTCCTCCTTTCCCTGTTTCAGCTGGCACTGGGGATCAATAATGAAGCAGGCAGGAGATATAAACTCTGCTGCTGCAGTATTCAGATTACACCTCTGCTTTAATTTAATCAATATGCACTGTACCTTAAGTCGTACTGTGCAATTATTCTCCTTCATTGACCTACCAGAACAGCTGCTAGTTCTTCCTATTCAGCCTTCCAATACTGTTGCTGTACTCCTTGTTATGGATGAGTTAAGACCCTTTTCATGGCCCCTTTACACAGAATGATGATTAGAATGCTTTACTGATATGACCGAGTGCTTTTGGCTCAAGAGTGCCTGAGGGAGAAAAGAGCAAATCTCACTGTCAGTATTACGTGTAATCCTCATATGTTAAGGAGTCAGGTAAATTGTACAGTATGTAATAAGCTCACTGGAATTTTAATTTGTGCTTGTGGAGATAATAAAAAAGGGTAAGACAAACCAACAGCGCTTGCATTCAATAATGAGAAATAATACACAACATAAACAGAGTATATAATAATGTCCGTATAATACTTTATTCATTACTCATGGCTATAAGGTGCCCTTGCTACCTTCTTCAGTGTGGATTAGATGTCAAGAGTCCAGCTCAATTCAATATAGGCAGTCCCCGGGTTACATACAAGATAGGGATTGTAGGTTTGTACTTAAGTTGAATTTGTTTGTAAGTCGGAACAGGTACATTATTTTAATAAATGCTATTGTTGACCGACTGTAACCAAGTGCTCTGCCAATGAATGATGGGGTTTCACCTCTCTCTGACCTTTTTATTATTTCTACTTTATTTTCAATGGTGATGGTTTTCCTCCTTTTCTTCTTTACTGTATCACCAACACTTGTATCAGATTTGTGTTTCAGAGACATTCTTGAAGGGTGAAGACAAAAGGTTAAGATGAGCTCTTCTGCACAGTACTGTACACATTATTACAGCAGGAAGGCACCTGTCGTCAACACGTCTGATGTACTGACAAGAGACAACTTCCTGCTATGTGTGTAACAGTACAAGCAGGCTTGCTATTGGGAATGAATGGGGTGACGAGGGGCGGTTCATCACCCGCCCACCACACAGTCACCTCCACTACAGTGTGCTGCCTGCAGCGTTCGCTCACCGAGAACGAAAATGGTGCGGCCAAAGGCGGGTAGTGAATCGCCCACCACTGCCCCATTCAACAGGCAGCCACCTGATGCACACTACAGTGCTACCTCCAGCACCCCGTTCACCCTCATTGGCCTCCGTTCAGCCACAACCGGGTCACCGCATGCAGTATTACCAGCCTCCCACTGAGAACGAATGGGGCAGCCATTTGTGATGGGCGGGCAGCGAACCACCCCATCAAGCCTCCGTCCTGCACATGAGCAATAGCTGTGGCCCCGGTAACTATGGATCCACGGGTCACCGCTTGCCGCTGGGAGCCGCCCGAGGGACACTACACTGCACGAGCAGCGAAATCACCCCCTCCAGCCTCTGTCCAGCCACCGCTTGCAGCGTCCCCAGGCCAAAGATGATAGAGCGGCAGTTACTGAGGCGCATGCTTTGCAGCTGCTGCCCCGTTCATAAGTCGTAGGTTGGATGTCCATAAACTGGGGACTACCTGTAATGATAAAAAATGAAAGGAGCCTGAAACAGCCAAACATTTTCACCACTGCACCATCATCAGAGCTTGGGCACAGTTCTGTCCTGATGTCCCTAATGAGTTTCTCTGCCCTAATGACATTCAAGGGTATAGCAGAACCCAGGGAGAAGCTGCCCCTAATATCACACACTTAACATCTCTCTTTTCATCTGTGCTGATCTTATACTGTAGACAGAAGGCCAAAAACATTGCCCTGCCCAGAGAAGAAACAAGAAACCTCTTCTCAGAAGACAGTCATGGCACACCTATAAATCAGAGCCTTGAAAGTGTAGATTCTTGGCAATCAAATTCAGGGCTATAGGCAAGTACACCAGAGACTATCAAGATGCTGTCATCTTTTGGTCACTTAGGGCAAAGGAGTTATATTACAGCCAGGGGTTGTTCTCTGAATTATTTTCCTTTATTTCTGTCATCTTTGTTAACTTTTAAGTATTATTTTTCACGTTTGTTAAAATTATGTATTTTTAGTTAATATTCTTTTGTTTATTTATTATGTAGTGTCTATGTATTGTGCTTCTCTGTTCTCTTGTGTCTCTTGTATTTTTGGGTTGAACCCTAGGAGGTGGGGCCCCCGATGTCATTGCTGAAGGGCCGCCCTCAGCCAATATACTGTATTGCAGGATTTGGAGCATGGATCCCTTTATGTTTTTAGTGTGCTTTTTTTCTTGTGTTATGAATAGAGTCTTTATTTAATTTTTTCTGTGTTTCTCTTCTGTCTTTTCACAAGTCTGAGAACTCTTTTTTATTTGCCACTAATTTTGAATCTGACATCAATGCTTTATGATCAGAGTTTTATGTTTTGTGTTAATTTTTGTGCGCTGTTTTCAATGGTATTTTGGTTATTTACATCGTTTCATTAGGACAGCTCTGCGTTGTAAAGGGGGCATGACCTCAGAGGTAGTCAGCTGGCAGTATCAACAGGACGGGTTTAAAGATCACCATTTCAGCAAATTCCTTATCCGAGTTGGTGTATTTAAAACACCATTTTGTCAATCATTTCTTTCTGACTATTTTCTAATAGTTTGTTTTCCTGTTTTCATTTTGTGCTTTGACTTTAATTTTTGATTTTCGATTTGGCCTTGTTTACAAGTGCGGTAGATCTTAACATCTAGTCAGGACCGGGAGGGTTGCGGTGTGAAGCTTTTGGGTGACATCAACGTTGGGCCTTTTCTGGTCAGCTCAATAAGAAAATGAATGCATGGTTAGTGATTGCATAACTCCCTCATTTTACTCCCCATAATTACTATGAGCCGAACCTGTGAGAAACTCTTGAAGATCATGGGAGACACAATAATTGTGTAGATTCATTAGGGTAATGAAATAACTTAAAAAAGCATGCAAAAGACTGAAAGACCATCTTTACTCAATTATATGGTTTAACAACAACGCAATAACATCAGATGAAAATGGTGCGTTCTAAATTGCGATGCCAGAGTTACCTCAGAAACAAGCCCAAGGTACAGTTTAAATGTTCATAATCAGGGAGGCAAGGAAACAGAGAAAGTCTAGCAGGCTCACTGATACTGCCTGTTTTTAATGTAGGGCAAATATACGAGTCGGAAGCATGAGAGCAGTCAAGGACTAACTTCACCCTATGGCCATTTCTAGCCTACTGTAGGTAGGCTTTATGTTGTGCTTGTTTTGTTAAAAATATTTTTTATTATCATAATTGTTCATCCTTGGTATTTATGTTAGAGTAAAATACTGTTTTTATGTTTGCAGTTATATATTTGTACACAAGTCAACTGTACAATACAAATGCATGCTAAATAATGATTAAAACTGATATTACCACCATTCAGAGCTTTAAAGGTCCTCTTTTTCAACTTAGTCATCTTGTTTTTCTACACACTTGACCCAGCTTTTTCATGTCAATTTCTTGTTGCTGGCACCATGAGTGTCTCTTGAAGCAAATGATAAACTAATAGAGTTCGCTCAGGGTGGCACAGTGGATGATGTGAAATTCTGAAGTTCCTGAAGTGTAAATCCAGATTTGGCTTCAATGGTATGAGCTGCAGTCCTTGGCATTCTGCTTAATCAAATTAATTTTTCTGATTCCCCAAAGGTGCCTTAAGTGTTTGTCATTTTGTCAGCAACTACATGATATGAGATTTATGTATAATTTGATATCACTCTCAAAACCAGAAAAGGATGCAAGCAAGACCACTGAAACTGAATAAAATGAAATAAACAAGATTCCAATTTAAAAATAAAGGGAACCTTGAAGACTATGTGATGTGCCAGTGCAGATGTCTCTGTACATTGCTAATATTTTCACGTACTTTTAACTTCTGTTACTGTGAGCAGGTGGACGTCGTGTCAGTTCCTCTGATATACCTAAGAAGCCAATCAAATCTTAAACATGGTAGTATTGACCTAGTTTCTGATGCCATTGAGAGGCTTTTGGGACCAAATGTTGGAGCATATGTCAATGAATTATTTGTAGCACAACCTTCATTGTTTAAGTTATTTTCTTAAAGGCTGAAGTTGCATATTTGCTATTGAGACAATATATTCTCCTGGTTTTATTATACCTCCTCTGTATTTAGCAATTATCAATTTTTACTGCCTTGTATGCTTTTTCCATTATCATTCCGCTATGCCTTCTAATGTATATCGGTTTTTCTGTTTCTCTTGAGTTTATTCACCATGTTTGCTGGCATTTACCCAAACTTTCAGGAGTGCTCTAGGGTTCTCTGTAACCTTTTGTTGTTATAATTTGGTTTTGTTTTAAGTTCTTTTTTTCATGTTATATTACATTTTTTTTCCTGGTTTTTCTTTTTTTACTCTGTGGTTTTGAATAATGCAGAATTTGTTTCTGATTTTTTTTGTTTGTTTGTTTAAATGCTTTTTTAATGAAATTTTAAAAATTTTAATGTCTTCCCACAATTCCATATTGTTCTATTATAGGCACCACCATTTTTCTTTGGTAAGTGACTAGCTCAAATGACAGAAAGTGATGTCAGAAATAATTAGGCGTAAAGGTCAACACAAAGACTTGTTGGTCATCCAGAGTTGCAGATAAAATCTTTATTATTGCGAGTGCATTTTTGTTTAATGATTTGATGGTTAAGACCCTGGGCTTTAATCCTTTTGACTTTGATTTTTCCAGTTACTTTTAGGCTTGACAACAAATTGGATTTGATTTTTGGTTAGCATCGTTAGATGATGCTTCTTCTTGAGATCCCTTTCATAATAATCTGCCTCATCTCTCATTGTGGCAGAATATGTGTGAGAGTTCTAACATGAGGAGAATTTTCCCTCAATTCTCTTGTTCTGTGAGTGCCTGGTTTGTTATTACTTTATTCATCTGTTTAATTTACACTTTCATGTATTATTTAACTAGTTGAAATATGTATTAATATTTATGTTGAGTGTGCTCAGTTTAAATTCATCTTATTATCGCTCTGGTTATTAAGGTTTTTTTGCAGAAGTCTCATTTTTGAACACAGGATGCCCAGAGTTGCTGTGAATACAACTGGATTGTATTTGCTTCTTGTTTCTGCTGAGATACAGTATGTGTCTTTCTAACTGAAGTGATCTGCCAACATATTTTCTTACCACAGCAAGGGATACCAGGAATGGACATTGATACCACACAGAAGGGAAACCATCCCTCAACCACACACCCTTAAATAATTCAAAGTACATCCTTCCACCAGTCTCATTCACCTTTCCATCAGTCCCACAATACTATTCTTCATTTTGCAAAGTTGCTTTCTTGATTCTAGTCTCACACATTTCTCCATCTGTCTTCATGTCTGCCTCTAACTCTAAGCCTCTTTGACAATATCTGATCATACAAGTGTTTCATCTCCAAAATGGAACTTCAGCATATTGTGATCTACCTGAAAATAATCAGTTCTGTGAACAATGTAACCTTAAAGAATCCATTGACAAGAACCGTAGAATAACTTGGAATTTGGACATTTTTGGTAAATATAACTGAATTACCTATGTCTCACAAAGCAGTACTACAACATTTAAAATATTTCTCAAGTTAAACAAAAATGTATATTACAGTAAACCCTCGTTTATCACGGTTAATCCGTTCCAGACTCTACCACGATAAATGAATTTCCGCAAAGTAGGATTCTTTATTTATAAATCGAATATTTTCGCAGTTAGAGCATAGAAAACCTGTTTACGGCCTTCTAAATACGTTTTTTAACATTATTAGAGCCCTCTAGACACCCTTTAGTCAAAAGTTTAAACTGTGCTCTATGACAAGACAGAGATGACAGTTCCATCTCACATACATTCCGTCTCAAACATATCTTCCTCTTCAAAGGAGTGCGCATCAGGAGCAGAGAATGTCAGAGAGATACAGAGAGAGAGAAAAACAAACAAGCAAAAATCAATAGGGCTGTTTGGCTTTTAAGTATGCGAAGCACTGCCCGACAAAGCAGCTGCAAGGAAGGGAGCAATGTGAAGGTAGTCTTTCAGCATTTTTTAGAGAAGTGTCCGTATCCTCTAGGCCAGTGTGCGAACAGCCCCTCTGGTCATACCCCCTCTGTCAGGAGCAAAGAATGTCAGAGAGAGTGAGAGAGAAAAGCAAACAATCAAAAATCAATACATGCTGTTCGGGCTTTCAAGTATGCAAAACACCGCATGGGAAGCATATCGTATATCATTGAGGAGTTTTATTTAATACGTAATACGTACTCTGGTTGGGTAGCTTCTCAGCCATCTGCAAATAGCGTCCCTTGTATGAAATCAACTGGGCAAACCAACTGAGGAAGCATGTACCAGAAATTAAAAGACCCATTGTCCGCAGAAATCCGCGAACCAGCAAAAAATCTGTGATATATATTTAGATATGCTTACGTTTAAAATCTACAATGGAGTGAAGCCGAGAAAGTCGAGGTGCGATATAGTGAGGGATCACTGTACCACAATATAGGACACCCTGACATTTCACATTTTGGCAGCCAAGCACTTTTTGTCGAAAAGCAAACTGCCAGACACTTTTCATTCCAGTAAGAGTTTCAGTTTTCTCTCTACAGGTCCTCTTTGGAATGCAGCCTCTGGTGCTTATCTGATAAAATGATCAATCGCAAAGTGACACCCCAGAGATGTCTTCTTGTGCTACCAGTAAAAACACTTGCCTTGAATAAAGATCCATAAGTCAATGACTGTCAACCTTGAAGGACAAACCTTTGCACCAATTGTCAACCAAAAGGGATTGGCTTATGTACACCTAAGAAACCAATGGTAATACTTCTACTCCTTCCTTTAAAATCATTGCACACACCAAATCTATGATTTCCATGTATGTTCACTGCTCTCAACCTGGCTGTAACTTGTGCTTTCAATAGAAGGGACCCCATTGCTTAGGGTGTGGCTGTTGAAAAGGCTGGAGTGATGCCTTTTAATCTGAGTGGCAATTTGGAGCTGGACTGGGAGAGTGGAAGACTTTTCTCTTTTTGAGCTGGACAAGCTGTCTACAAATTTAAGCCTTGCTGAGGAATAGCAAGTGCATGAGTATGAGGGAGACCGTACATAAAAGTCACATGTTTGTCTTCCAAAAGACAGGAGGTGACTGATTACCAGCTTCCCAGCAGAAATAAACTTTGACAGCCAAAAAATGACACTACATGAAAACAGCAGTACTGCCCATAACCAGAAGGTGTGACCAGTTCAAAGAAGAAGAAGAGCTCCTGAACAAAAGAAAGAAAAGTTTGCTTAACTTCCTTTCACATACTGAAGAAAGCTGACCCAAAAGGAGCAAAGCATCTCCTACACTAAACCATATTTATGAGGGGAGAACCCAAAACTTCCTGGAATCAGTCATTTGCATAGAAATAGAGTGAAGTTTTTAACTATGCCGGCAGATACCATATGCCTAAAGACCTGTTAATCTGTCTGCCATTTATTCTGCAATTGTTCTGCAAGCCATACATCAAGACAACCGATGATCTCGTTTTTCTGCATTAGTGAACTTTTTAATAAAGGGTTTCCCCATGAACATACTGTTAACAAGTGACATTACAAAAGCATCTGGAAAAAACCCAAGCTGTTGCATTTTGTACTGTGACAGCTCATGTGCACACTTCTTGTTATGTGCCTTTTTCTAAAGAACAGATTAAGTTCAACTAAGCTGTAGTAATTTTATGTTTTGTGTTTGTTTTTTATTGTCCTTCATCCATATTTCTATCTATCTATCTATCTATCTATCTATCTATCTATCTATCTATCTATCTATCTATCTATCTATCTATCTATCTATCTATCTATCTACATACTGCATATATTTTAAATTTATTTAAATTTAAATATATATTTAAATGTATTGATATATAGGTAGAAACTTGTAAATATCTATCTTCTACTATCCTTACATTATGTATAAATTGTATTATTTGGTTTATTGAAACAAGTGTGTCTGGGTTATTTGTTGAAATATTGTCTGTTACCACGTCTGGACCACAGCAGAAAAAGAGAAAGTGATTTAATGTAGACTTTAGCTGATTTATGAACCTTGTTCAAAAATGTATTATATCTCTTTGTATTTCTGGTGACCCAGCTGGAAGGCGAAACCGAGGTTCTTGGGTGGGTGGAAGCTGAAATCCTCACACACACTACATTAATTTGCCATCCCTGGATAGGCGTCTTGATATTTTTTTTTAATTAATTACTAGCATTGTCAAAGGCAACACTGATAGTTAATTGACTGATATTATCAATTCTTCTTCTCACACCATATACTGTACATTTCCTGTATAAACTGAAAAGACAAAATATGTAAAAAAGGTGATCATTCAAAATCATTAGTCAAAGACAAGAAAACAAAGTTTTAAACAGGATTTGTTCAATTGTCGACTAATTTGTGTATGTCTATTTTGTAATGACTAATTTGCAGGTTCCACAGTGGCCTCTGTGCTCTGATAATGGTGCCAACTTCAACTGTATGTTCTGACACTTTTTTTATTATAAAAAACATCAAAAACTATGACCATCTCTAGAAAACTGGCTCAAATCTAAATAACATTAATTAATAAGAATCAATAACACAAGGATGTGGTGCACCTCTCTCTGCACTGCTTTTTGGCATAATAGAGCTCACCACTTTGAAAATACATACATATTCAGTAATTCTGCCTGATTTTGTACAAAATTAAGTATTTGTTAATAACAGTTGAAGAATGGACATTTGTCTTCCTATAACACTTTCATTAAGATAAAGATGGAGGGTTAATATAATTTACAAAGTGTCATTTGACCTGTTTTATTATTTTTGATGGAATAAATTAAAGTAATTTAACATTTATTGCTCCATATCTCAAACCTCACTCTCTCTAGTCTCTGGGTTAGTCTTATGCCTAGAAATTCTAAGATAACTTCCAACTTCCAATGATAGAATGAATGGATCTGGAAATATCTGGATGGATAGGAAATGGGCTGAGTATGGACATGTGCCCTCTGTTGGATTGCTGTCCCGTCACTGCTTTGATTCTACAGTATATTTTTCAAAGATAGATTAGTAGGCAGGTTCAGGAAATGGAGGACCAGACAAACAAATATTTATTTATTTTGAAATATAACATGAAAACTGTATGAAATGTGAAGTTGTCGTAAAAGAATGATGTTCAGTGCTACACTTCAGCAGCAAAGAAAGCTTAATGACAAGGTAATAGACACAGCATAGAGTACAATTCAAGGCAAACTACAAGCAGGCTATGTCAAGGGGTGAGTTAGGCCCAGGCCCGAACTAGTGTCTCAGTGCTATAGGGGTTGTTGTTGCAGGATTCTTTTGTGGAGTGGTGGTGGCAGGGTAAGTGACCGTCCATATCATTTTCTTTAGAATGAACCTTTCAAAAGGACCTTTAAGTGACACATTTGCATTGTACCTTTTCTGCTTGCTTTTTCTTTTCTCGTAGCCACTGTAATACTTTATTCCTATCTCTATTTGTGTTCACCATTCTTTCAGTTTTTCTTGAAGCTAGTTTAGTTACAGCACATTAGCTAAAATGATAAAATATATTTTAGCTTGTAACTGATGACATAGTTGGAGTAGGAAATTCTCAAAAGAAAGGTATGATGTTAGATGTAAATAATGCATCTTCTCTCCCACTAATTTTATTTAAGAGTTTTGTGTATCACTTTATTTTAAAAAAATACACACGTACACATAGGTATTTATATTTTTACTAGCTGTGTAAGCCTGCGCTGTAAAAAGCATGGGGTCCTAGAAACTATTGACAGCATCAGAAAAAAAATTTAAATGTAGAGATGTCAGGTAATTGAAAGGAACTACTCTGGGCATCTCTCTCCTA
This sequence comes from Erpetoichthys calabaricus, assembly GCF_900747795.2. NCBI lineage: Eukaryota > Metazoa > Chordata > Cladistia > Polypteriformes > Polypteridae > Erpetoichthys > Erpetoichthys calabaricus. Next base: position 282,252,637 of record NC_041395.2, read on the forward strand.
GGAGGTTTCGTTTTGCTGATGTGCTTGCATCATTTGTGCATTAGCGGCTAAGTGACTGTCTTTCTTCGGTGGTTTTAGTTTGCTGACATGCTTACCTCACTTGTGTGTTAGCGGCAGGAACAAAAGTAAAAGGGATACCGTTTTGCCAATGTGCTCGTCACGCTTCTGTAATAGCAGATAAGCGAGTGACTCTCTCTTTGCATGTTTTGTTTTGCTGATGTGCTCGTGTCGCTTCTATATTAGCGGCTAAGCGAGTGACTTTCTTTGGAGGTTTTGTTTTGCTGACGTGCTGGCCTTGCTTGCATATCCTTGGAGTTGGAGCCCTTACCCCGACTCCACCTCTCACTTCCCGGGCTGGACAGACACACACTTCCACACATAGATGTTTATATATAAGATGCCTGTATGAACAGGGGTGTGAATTAACTGGCAGAGAACCCTGTGTTGCCAGCTGCTTTGCCTCCGAGACAGCTCAGCCTACAAGATAACATGGCAAAGGGATATTAAGAGTTATTAAAATAACCAAAGAATAACAAAGTTACAAGCCATTAATAGTCACTTTTTACATTTCCATATGAATTATGGGTGAAAGCAATGCACTGGCGTTTTCATAATTTAGATCAAAATCAGCAAGTTCCTTTTTACTAGATTTAAAATTTGTTGAAAATAAAAAGGACTACAATTTCTGTTCATATTATTTGACAGTGTCTCCAACCATCATTTTATGTTTAACACAGAGAAAGGTTTTGTCAGTTGCAACTGTATTTTTTGGAAAAATGTGCCAAGTTCATTCTATTTAGAAGAAAAATATCTGCAGTATTTGTTACAAGCTCTTTGGAAGCTCTCAGTTATTTTAAAGCATTGGATAAGTCATCCAATCACTGTCAACTTGGGAATACCCCATCCATTTTCATACTTGTTCATGTGATATGTTTACTTCTGTTGAGTGAACATTGATGTTTATTTTATTATTTAGAAGTCTAGACCATAGAGAATCAATGTGTTACCAACTAGAGTCATCAGAGAATGGAGAAAGTCATGTGACACCATGGGTCAGGTTTTGTCTATAAAAACTATTGATGCTAACATAAAAATCTGAAACCTATAAGGAGCAAAGGTGGCTTCTCTTCAGTAAAAATTGATTAGAAATTGTTTTAGACAGATAACTACATAATTACACATTGTTTTTGATTATTGTGGAATGAAAGTGTCCTTCTCTTTACAAATTCAGAATTAAATTGTGTCAGAAAGAGATGAAATATACGCTATCTGCTACTGAAACTCTTTATGGAGGACAAATGGAATCCAAAAAGCGATACATCACCTCCCACTCTCACCGAATCTAGTGAGACATACTATTGTGTAATTGCATTGAAGTGCCCTGCAGCTTCTTGGAGGTTTGTTTTTTTCAATTTTGAAGAGCCATGAGTGTGCTTACAGAGAAACAAGCTTAGCAAAATGGATGGCCTGCTATGGTAGTACAGAGTAGTTAAGAGACTGGACTTTTTTTAATAAGAAAGCTGCTATTCAGTTCTTACCTTTGACTCACTATGTTAGCCTGAACAAGTGATTCTGTTTTACCAAATTAGTCTTATTAGTTAAGATGATGTCTGCTATGGAATGGTGCTTTATACTGTATAATATGCTTAAATTCTATGTACTCACATACAAGACATTGTAATCTTACGAGTTTTTTTTTTTACTACATACACCTTGTATTCCTTTTTTTTCCCAGAATCAAGCCACCTGCATGTGCCAAATTGTACATATGATGCCAAAGAAACTCAACACACATAAAAATAACAAGAGCCTATTCTTAGAATTTGAAATGAAAGGGTAAGATAATGTGGAATGTCATTCAGAATTGCAAAAAAGGCAGATGATCAATTTACAAAAGGACGAGTAATAATTGCTACTGTGGCCTGTAATTGTCTGAAAAGTGTTCCGTTTTTAGGTCTTTTGTAATTGTACCACTGGGGTACAAACAAGCACTGACTAAGCAAATGAGTTCTCTGGATTCATCAAAACAAATTGTATTATTCTTTTTTTTTCTAGTGTGCTGTATTTTGGTCAGGGCGGAACGGTGGCGCAGTGGGTAGCGCTGCCGCCTCGCAGTTGGGAGACCTGGGGACCTGGGTTCACTTCCCGGGTCCTCCCCGTGTGGAGTTTGCATGTTCTCCCCGTGTCTGCGTGGGTTTCCTCCGGGCACTCTGGTTTCCTCCCACAGTCCAAAGACATGCAGGTTAGGTGGATTGGCGATTCTAAATTGGCCCTAGTGCGTGCTTGGTGTGTGTGTGTGTCCTGCGGTGGGTTGGCACCCTGCCTGGGATTGGTTCCTGTGTTGGCTGGGATTGGCTCCAGCAGACCCCTGTGTTTGGATTCAGCGGGTTGGATAATGGATGGATGGATGTATTTTGGTCAGAATATAGTGAATTGAGTAGGTTCAAATGATGGATGGAAGGAAGTTGTATGCCTTTTTTTGGTGTGTTCACATGTAATGCAAAACGCCCCAACTGCAATACCCATATGTGTCTGTCTGTCCGCATGAAACACCATCCAATTTTGGACCAATTGTAATGAAATTTGTAACATTTATTTTTCAGATAAATTTGTTAGGAGAGTGGAGTTACCACAATAATAAGATAATTATAACAATAATAATAATAATAATAATCTTGTGTCAGACCTTGTCTTCTTTCCTGGTCTAAATGCAAAAAAAAATAAAACAGTCAGAGATGATTGGGAAAATTGCCAAACTTGGGGACATAATTTTTTTTAGCTTAGGTTTAGATAACTGTCAAGAGCAAAATAGTCTCTTAATTTCTGGAAAGAACCTGGCACAGCCCCCAGAATCATGGGCATGAAGTCAAATTCACAAGCATCTCTCAGTGATGGCTGAAGCAGACATTGCTTATAAGCAATCATGCTGTTGTGTCTCCTTAGTCCTGCAAAAATGTCGATTTTAATAGACTCCTCTCCTGAAGTCACCTTGATCTTTACAGAAGGACATTTTTTCTCCTGTTTTACTGTAATTAATAGATTTAAAGGGACAGACACAATTTCCCCAGGGCAGAGGTGTGTATCTAGTGAGAAATACAGGAAATATTTATTTTTAAACTGTCACATCAAAGGGCAATTAGTTAGTCATCCTTCCTAATTAGCGTCCAGTTCAGAGGAAAGCTGACCCCATGGCCTACTTGAGACATTTTTCTCTCCCCTGTGAGAGTTTTAGGTCATTTTCCTCTCTTCTTTATGCAAAATTAGTATATCACAGATAAACTTCTAAAAAAAGTCTAAATTAGGTGGCTTACTTTAGCAGAATTTTCTTCATGTATTTTAAGGTTTTCTATGTGCTACTTTTTTCACTGGTGTTATATTATTGTGTTGTTTCATTCTGGACAGTTTTAATTACTGGTAGGACATCTGTGACTTTTTTCAGTTGATTCCAGAATCATATTAAAATCATCAGGGTTAAATTAACTCTTACACTCTTAAACTAACCCTTTGAAGTCCATACTGTATATTGTACAGTGTATATTGTAAGTATTAATTGTAAAAGGCGCTATATAGCGCCCGACCCGGCACAGACTCAGGCAGAGGCACGTACTTTAATAAAAGGCTTTTTTATTTCTTCTTCAGCCGTGGGGCACGCCTTCCCCGTGTCCCACAGGCCCAACACAGTCCCAAAAGCACTTCAAATACAACAAACCACACTTCTCTCCACCTCAGCACCACCACTCCTCCTCCTCCTCCTCAGGCTTAGTCCTCTTCCTCCCGACTCTGGCTCTCTGAGTGGTGGTGGCTGGCCCTTTTTATATCCCACCCGGAAGCGGTCCAGGTGCTTGGACACCTGGTCCTAATTGCCCTTCCGGGTGGGACTGAAGGTATGACCAGCCAGGCTGCTGACTCCACGCAGCTCCCCCTGGCGGCCATCCGAGCCCCCAACCAGGCTGTGAAGGACTCCATCTCCCATGGAGCCATGTGCCGGGCTGGGGAATCATTGGCTGCCAGGGAGGCTGCCACCAAGCGTCCCGGGGGAGGTATTGAACAGTCCATGGCTGCTCCCCCGGAACAGATGTAGCAGAGGCGTCCCTGCCGGGCATGGGACCCGGCTGTCCTTTACATAATTTAACAGTGGTGATTTTGCTGTAGATGATATGATCACAGGATAAAGATATTTTGATTTTTAATACATGATAACAGAGTGTCACAGATGTGCAGTGGATAGTACGGCTTCTTCATGGTTGCATAACCCCTGGTTTGAGCTTCTTGCCCAGTTTGAGTCTTCTCCTCATGCCTCTGTTGGGTTTTCTTTGGGGATTCTAATCTTCCACCCACATCCTCAAAGATTTACATGTTAGGTCATTTGATAATTCTAAACTGGCTCTTTAGGTATATAAGGGTCTGTTTGTGAGTGGACCCTAGGCTGGCACTCCATCTGGGGTTACTCCACTTGGACCAAGTGGTTTTAACTTGTGTTCTGTAAAAATATATTATTCTGTTCATTAAGAACATGCCATTTGGAATTATCATGATAATATGTAAACTATAAAGCCTAAACCAGTCAATATTATCACTTACTACTTATGAGACCCTGTGGTAAGTAAAGACTTCTGTCACCAGTGTTTTCTTTTGTCTCAAATGTATCCATAAAGCACTTACTGCAGATTAGTTTAGTTTCCTTGTTCCTATCCTGTGGAACTCCCTACTCAGATCTGTCCTTGAGACTTCACTCAGTATAACAATTAAATCAAAGAATCCATCCTTTTCACCGTAACCCTCTAGAACTGTTCTCAACCATTACCTCTCTCTTCCATGTTTTACTTTTGCTCATTCATTATGCTACTTCCATTATGCATTTTCACTGATCTTGATTTTTGGGTCTTGCTAAGGACCCAGCTGATGTCTTCCAATACCATATTTTTGCTTTGCTTTGCAGTATTCTTTTAATTTTTAAGGTTTGATGGTTTATTTTTATCTCATTTCCACTGAAAATTGGCATGTGACATTATATTGTAAATGTGGCTATATAAAATAAAGACTGATTGTTTGCCTTGAGTGGGACTGGCACCCTGCCTAGAGATGTTTCTTACATTGTGACTGATTTTATCAGTAGAGGCCATGATAGCCCATGGCTATGAATTGAACTCTGAATTGTATTAAGCAGAAAATTTTCAGTAGTGATTGGAAAGCATGTATCATCACCTGTAGTGAGCGCTAGTGGCATGCCTCCAGGCTCTGGGGCCACTTTTGTTTTCATTTTATATGTTGCCTCTTCATCAGGTTATATGTCATCATAATATAAATTTGAATCTTTCTGATGATGGCAATTGCCGATATAAGTGCTGCGTGATCTTTTTGATAAAAAGATTTAACCAAAATTCCAAATTCTGGTAAAACAGATTTTAATTTTTAAATCAGATCATTACAAACAAATTCAGTATGTGCTTGGAATGATGGCTTCCTGTATTAAGCCATGGGTTAAAAATATAAGAAGAATTTTACTGCCATGTGAATGGAAGTTTGGGGGATAGGGTTAAAAATTTGCTGTCGACTTTCTAATTCTATGATGCTCAAAATCTTGTGATAAATTGATTTTAGCCTGGTATCCGTATGTGCGTTTGTGTGTGTCTCTGTGCAAGCCTGTTGTTTTTGGATCCAGTTTGGTCCAGGATTTATCTCCATGGGGGTATTTTCCGTACGTCGCTTAAATCATCCGAGATCAGATGCCTCATCTTGGATGAATTAATGCCAGTGAAACCCATTCGGGATAAGTCGGTTTTTCAAACGCAGCCATGTATTAGATTAGTGTAGCTGGATCTAATCATCCAAGATGATTGCGCACGCCCGCGCTGAGTGAAAAGCCCATATATATTGAGTCTAGAAAACATGATCAGCAAGCCTTTGATAGGCTGTAACAAAATAACGAATGAACAGGTGCATTTTTTTTTTCACACAAGCGGAGCAAGACCTTTTATTCGAAGGACATGAAGAATTTCAAGATTTAATATGCACAAGGGGTAACACTGCAAAAGCAGCCCAAACCAGAAAAGACGGCTAGCAAAAAGTGGCCAACAAATTAAATGCTAAGTAGTGTGCATTGTACTTACTGAATGCAGCATTTCATTTCCTATGTGTCAGATTAATTATTATTTAATATGTCATTATTCCAGATCAAACGTGAGCACAAGGAGAACATGAGAACAGGTTAAAGTGAAGCACAAGAATATACTTTAAACTGGTAAATATCTATATATATAATTCACTAAGCCGGAAAACAAGTAGCCACCCATGGAAAGCACGCCAGAAGGGGCGTGGATTCACTAAGCCGCCGACAAGTAAGCTGCCAATGGCGCACGCAGGAAGGAACCACGGCCACCAACTCTAAGACCATTGGATTACGACGACAACTCGCAGAGCCACGCCCACCAACTCGGACGCGTCAACTGGGAAAAAACGGCGTCATTTATCTTCATCTGGGCTACAGTACACATGCACCTCTGAGCCACGTTGACTTTTCACTTACGACGCACGACCGCGTGCACCATAGCAAACTGTTTTACACGCAACATGCAGCAATTCGTTTCCGCGACAAACATGCATCTTCTTAGATGGTCCTGCAGGAACAGGGAAAACGTTTCCCGCCCACCAATACAGGACCATGTAAAAAGAGGCATGTTTGTCGCGAATGTCAATTGCTGAATGCACCGACTGGCAAAAAATGGCCGACAAATTAAATGCGTGTGCATTGTACTTACTGAAAGCAGCGTTACGGATTTTGCAAATGTTCATTTTTTTCCCTCTGCTTAAAAAAATTTAAAAAGCGGCGTGATTATGCAACATATACTATGCCGCGGCTTGGTATGCAGCATTTATAACAGTTTGTTTGTCGCGGATAAATTGCCTTTTACTATATAAACGCGTGTGCATTGTACTTACTGAAAGCAGCGTTACGGATTTTGCAAATGTTCATCATATATAATCCACCAAGTCGTCCAACCGTGCGGGCGCATTTTTTCACACAAGCTGTGTGGGTGGGTTGGTGTTAGTTAGTTAATTAGTTCCTCGAAGGATTTCAACATTTAATATTCACAAGCGTGGTTGGTGTTAGTTAATTAGTTCCTCGAAGGATTTTAAAATTTAATCATCATCATATATAATCCACCAAGTCGTCCGACCGTGTGATACAAACGACAGAGCACCGCCCAAGAACTCGAACCCCTAGACAGACACGCCCACCAACTCTAAGAGCACCAATTCTATGCGCCTGCCCGCCTGACTGTTACCAGCGTTCACCGCAATGTGCTGGAGTGTAAAACCATCACAACTATGATAGTTGTATCATCAGTTGAACTATCAGATGCTGTCTATATCTAAGAAGATATATAGATACTCATTATATAGATATATATATATTATATAGATACTCATTCATCCAGCACGCGTCCGCCCACGCTCAAGGCATTCACAGTGCCTGCTCATATGCTTGAACACAACAACTCCCCACACACAAATCTTGCTTTATTTGACTCAACACGGGAAACCTCACCCTGCCCGGACACGGTGAGGATTGACAGATTGATAGCTCTTTCTCGAATTGTTCCCCACGAACGAGGAATACCCACTGAGTACGGGTTATACGCTCCCTCTGAGTACATCCCTGCCCTGTGTACGCTCACAAACAACTCGCCACACACAAATCTTGCTTTATTTGACTCACACGGGAAACCTCACCCTGCCCGGACACGGAGAGGATTGACAGATTGATAGCTCTTTCTCGAATTGTTCCCCACGAACGAGGAATACCCACTGAATGCGGGTTATATGCTCCCTCTGAATACGTCCCTGCCCTGTGTATGCTTCCCACCCCCCCTCCTACTACTGTGGTCGGGTGACTTGGTGGATTATATATACGTTACGGCCAAAACCGTAACATATACAAAAGCAGCCGAAACCGCAAAGAACAATGAAAGGACAACGTGGCTCAGAGGTGCACAGACGACAGGGAATCAGGAGAGGAGTTGGGGGCATTAAGTCTTTGATAGGCTACAACAAAATGATGAAAGAACCGGCGCATTTTTTTCACACAAGCTGGGTGGGTGGGTTTTAGTTAATTAGTTACTCGAAGGATTTCAAGATTTAATATGCACAAGCGGTAACACTGCAAAATAAGCCCAAACCTGAAAAGATGGCTGGCAAATTAAACGCGTGTGCATTGTACTTACTGAACGCACCGTTACGGATTTTACAAATGTTCACTTTTTTCATTCAAAGCGCTATCCACACAGGGAGGAACCAGGAAGCGAACCCAAAATCTTCCACAGTCTCCTTACTGTTAACCAGAAACACTACCACTGTGCTACAAGGCAGAAAATGCAGTTAAAGAATGCACCAGGCTCAATTTTATTTTCACTTCTGTTTGGACAACTGTGTCCTTCAGGAAGTGTTCACCCATCAATACATAATTATGCGGCGTATATAACTATTTAAAGAATTGTTGACGTAAAGAATCATATATAATATAAAAAACATTAATTCTAAAGCTAATAAGAAGGCAGACAAGCAAAAAACAGGTGGCGGTCCATGCAGTCCAGACCTAACCCCTGCAGAAGAGTTGGCTCTCCAGCAAAATGCCCATCGCCCTGTTTCTGAGGGCATTCCAGGGGGAAGCTCCTCCTCAGAACCAGTGGCTGGATGCAGTGGTCACTTCTTTTCAGGTAAAGGATGGTCATTGCATATATTTGTCCTCAATGTGTGCCATATGTAGGTTCCATATAGCCCTCTTTTTTTGTTGGGTCAGTTGCAGGGAATGTCATATCCCTTGAACCTGTGTCTGACCAACGAGATATTGACGAAGGTCAAATATTTGATGAAATCACTGCGTCTGATTATTCGGATCTGTGTACAATCCAGTTGCCCAATCACATTTGGAAATCCTGGGTAATGAGAATGCTAGGCTGATTGTGAGATTCTTCATGGAACTGTGGGTGTTTTTGCCTGTGTATTGCCTACCTGCAATGGCATGAAACACCTCTTTTATTGTCTGCACGCAGGTGTCCAGGAAACACTATGAAAACTCAAAGGAAACATTTCAGAGCCAAACAGACTTTACAAACTGCCTGGCAAACTGCACTTTTAGATAGATTTTCCGCTTTGCCTACAGTATATAAAAAAGTACTGCTTGCAAAAAACCTCAAAGCAATGCATACTGTCTGTGTGGTTGTGAGAGCCCAACTTTGCCGAGTTTGACTTCGAGTATAAGGTGCTAATAAATCTTTGAGGTACAATATTCCCCCCTCGGCTAAAGCGGTATATTTCGAAACGAATTTCTTCCTGGAGCAATAAAAGATCTTGCCGATCGCGCAAACCCCTCACTATATGATATTCTCTTCTTATAATTTGCGTACCAATATCAATTGGTCGCTCATTCATGAACAACGAAGTCATGAATAAATGAATTCCACGCACGGACTGTGATTAAGTGTGTGAGCTAATCCTTGTTTACATCGAATAAACCTGCTCTGAGCAGGTTTGAGGATTAGGATGTGTTGTTATGACAACACATCCAGCAAGAGTTTCGAAAAACCGACAGATCCAGGATCAGGCCAAATCGTCAACAATTACATCCGGCTAAACGAGTAATCCACATACGAAAAATACCCCCCATGTCTTTCAAAAACAGTTTGACTTAACATCCAACAATAACTGCCATAGAACTTGTTTAATTCAAATGCGATTTTTTTAGTCTGCTTCATTTACTCATAGGACCAGGCCTATTTATTTTGAAAATTTTTGCATGAGTAGTTTTTGAGATACATAATTTATTTAAATATATGTGTACACACACACAGAAGTGTGCACACACAAGCACACACACTCACACCTTCAAAAAAATGTATAAATTAAGGTAGCTGACAGCTTGTTCGCTCTACAAGAGCACATACTGGATGGTGAACAGTAAGAAATACGCACAGCACGATAGATTTGTAAAGGTCAACGTGAACTGAGGCAATAAGCCATCAGGGTACTAATCTGTGCAGCTTGTTTACAATATTTGACCCAATGTGTTTACTATCACATTAAATAGTATTTAAGTTGTTCACATCATTCAATTTCCTGTTCATTTTACTCTACATTTTATGTGCACATAATACATATAAATTAATCTTCCTGATTGTATATTACTGTATAGTAACAGCAACTGTATTGTATTGTAAGAATCCTCCATTGAGTATTTTCCTGCAGTATCACTAAAATGAAATTTCCATGGAAGTATTATATGGACCATTCTATGGACTGAAGTTTGGGAGGTTTGATTGTCATATTTGAAAAACTGGTGAATTCTTTTTTTTTGACATTTAGCAGTACAGCATAGTGAAAGTTAGATCTATTTTACCTATTGGTAACACATTAAAAAAATCATAATCTTGCTAGGATTATTAAAATGTTTTAATTTCGTATTTAAATCTTTGAACATTGAATTGACTTCAGTGGTGTAGCTAAGGGTGGGTGGAGGGGGCGGTCTGCCCCGGGCGGCACATTTCTGGGGGTAGCATTATTGGCCAAAAGGCTCAGTACAATTCGTGTCTAAGCAGCAGAGTTCGGAAAAATTTAATGAATGAAAAAAGTAAAATTCTCTGATTTTTATCCACAAATGCTTCAAAAATAATTTTCAGACTGTCCTTCTGTGATGGCATCTGACACAGCAGTTGAAATTTATGAGGCAATAACAAAAATAAACATAAATATTAAACCGGTAATAACTTCTAGGAAGATAAACAACTAATTTACAATTTATAATTTCATTTCGTTATCAATCCAAATGTGTTCTTGCTCTGCGCAGAAAAAATCCCAACCTATCACCTGTACACAAAACCAGTTCTGGTTTTCGTAACGTAATTATATTAAACTAATAATTAGAACACGGCTTATCAGTGCGTCTATACTATATTCTTGTCTAGTTGATGCTTATAAATAATTATATGTGAAAAATTATTGCTGTTTCTCTATATTTAAATAAATCTATGCAAAATTTACCTTAACTTTTCTCTATACGTCATTTTAATTTTCTATTTAAATAGGTTAGTATAGTCAGATATGTTGGAGGGAGGCAAATTAAACCAACTCCCCGCCCTGGACGGCACGAACTCTAGCTACGCCACTGATTGCCTTTAGTTGATACCATTATGACATGCAGAGTGCTGAGTATTATTGTTAGCAAAAGGTCTTAGATATAAACAGAATGCCAGGAATCATGGTCAAAAAGAAAAAGCAAGGATCAAAATACCAGGAAGAAAAATTAAAACTGAACAACCAGAACCAAAGGGAAAAACAAAAGTCAAAGAGTAAAGAGTTCAACAGTGTTCAAGAGTGCAATAATTTTTTCGGTGATTATTGTCTAGTTGTCTACAGGGCAGAGATAGTAATTCACATCTAGGTAGGTGAGTTCAGAGATTTCTGACATGGAGCCGGCATAGCAAGCACATCCCTGACACCTCACATGTTGTACAAAACACATACTGAGGTGTGCAAGCTGCTGCACAGTTTGAGCTTCTCAAACATCTTTGTGATGGAAACCCAATAGGTGCTGTTATTCTTCCTAATCATTTTTTTTTTACATTTTCTTACTTGAATAGATATTTTTCTCATATTCTTACATTTATTATATCAGTCAAGAAATATCAACATGATTTATTTAGTTTGTTAAAATCTGGTTCTCATTTATTTTAAATTTTCTTGTTTATTTATACATGTTCTGTGTGCTAATCATTGCACAAGTGGAAATTATACTGAAGTAGTTGCATATTAGTCATTGTCAATTACACCATTTTGTATTTTTGTTGGTTATCACTTTTTTGGTATCATTTTTCAAGAAAACACCTTAGAAAGTGACATAACAGTATATTCTCAAACCTGCTTAGTCCAATTCAAGGTCACCAGAGGTATAATGGTAGCACTGTGCACAAGGCAGAAAACAGCATTGGACATGGTGTCAGTCCATCACAGGGCCACCCACACACATAGGGGACAATTTGAAATCATCAGCTAACCTAACCTGCCCATACATGGGTATACATGGGAAGGATGTGCAGAATATACACAGACAAAAGAAAAAAGGGAATGTTTAAAATCATTTTCTCTGATAAATAAATTGCACAGTGCATAATTTTTCTTACTGTAGGATAATAACAGAAAAGGACAACTGATTATAGAAAGAGTTAAATGAAAATGAAAAGCAGCAACGAGTCACTGAGTACGAAATTGGTTAGATCGAAAACTTGCAGCCAGAGTACTCCCCCAGGATAGATCTTGAGAACCACTGATGCAGAAAGTGCGAAAACTGTGTATTGTTAGTAAAAGGATTCAGGCTATGAAATGTAAATGTATATTCAGTTCATTAACTGTTATAATACTTAAAAGTACCTGTATTCATGCATATGTAGGAACTGTTAGCAATGTGCTTTTTTGTATGTAATGTTAGTCTATATTTGGTAATATATCTTGAAAGTACACCACAAAATTACCTCCCGCCATGTATTTCTTTAAGACATGGCAATAACTTTGGTGCCTCTTTCTACAAACATAACACCCTAAATATGTATCTATGCATCCATTATGAGCATAACTTTTCTGTGGAAGAAATTCTGGGGGTTGTGTGTCATATCAGGCTTCAGACGACAATCAACACTAGATGGGACTGGATGGAACTCAAACAAATAACCAAGAGTCATGGGTTCAGTTCCTATGTCCAGACACTTCCTGTGTCAACATTCTGTGTTCTGTCCATTTCTGCATTGGATTTTCTCCCACATCCAAAAATGTGCTTGTTAGATTAAATGGAAACTCTGAATTCATCCTTATTTGAGTGGCAGTCTGTGTGTATGATTGTGCAATGGAACCAACTAGCATTTTGTTGTAGGTTAGCTGCTGGTTTGTATGGTAAGTGAAACAAAAGTTTTGAGGTAATTTATTTATACTAAATGAATCACATTACCAGAGAGTGGCAACATGTTGCATATTGATTAGCACATGAAAGTAAGAATTTCACTGTACTCTGTACACATAACAACAACATTTATTTATATAGCACATTTTCATACAAATGATGTAGCTCAAAGTACTTTACAGAATGAAGAAAGAGAAAAAAAGACAAAATATAACAATACAATTAGGCAATATTAATTAACATAGAATAAAAATAAGGTCCAATGGCCAGGGAGGACAGAAGAATTAAAAAAAAACTCCAGGCAGCTGGAGAAAAAAAAGCAAAATCTGCAGGGGTTCCGAGGCCACGAGACCACCCAGCTCCCACTGGGCATTCTACCTAACATAAATGATCTCAGTCAGTCCTTATGGTTTTCAGGCTTCACATGGAAGAACTTGATGATGATGGTCATGTGGACCTCTGGCCTTCAATCAATCAATGTAGGGACAGCGCGGTGCTTTGATCGGGTGGTGGTGGCGCAGATCGCCACCACAGAAAACTGGACAAAGTACAGCAGAGAAAGCAGGGGTTAGTATTAATTTCGAAGTCACCATGAATGATAATGATAATTAAATGCATATACAGAATATCAGGATTAAACTGAAGTGAAGCTATGAGAAAGCCATGTTAAAATGATGAGTTTTGAGCAGTTTCTTAAAATGCTCCACCGTATTGTACATGACAATAATGACCAAATAAACCTGTAAACCCAGTTGTGCCATGATAGGCTCTGGAACCCTGTAAATCTGTAATGGAAAAAGCAGTTTCCTAAAATAAATAAATGAATAAAAATTATTTTGTTCATATATGTAGACACTAGTGGATCAAATCCAGCCACTAGGTGGGCAAACCATCTCAACTTGGTGCCAGTCCCAAGCCCAGATAAATAGAAAGAGTTAGCGTCAGGAAATCTTAATAATAAATTCAATCCAATCATTGGCAACACACAAGTGCCTCACCTGACCCCATGGGAAGTGAGCGAGGGCTACTGGGTCAAGGATGGGCCGGGATAAAGAAATTTATCAAGATGAAGCAGAAGACAACGACAGGGGAGGAAAGAAAAGGGCAAATTAAATGTAAGAGTGGCAATGCTTAATGTTGGTATAATGACTGGGAAAGGAAGGGAGTTGGCAGATTTGATGGGAGGGAGGATAGTGAAAGTGTTGTGTGTGTAGGAAAGTAGATGGAAGGGAAATAAGGAAAGAGAATTAGGAGGGGGCTTTGTACAGTGTCTCAAATAAGCAAGGGAGAACTATGTAGGCATAGTACTATCCAAAGAACTGAAAGAAAACCTTGTCAGTGTGAACAGGAGGAGTGATAGGGTGATAAGTGTCAAGCTGGACCTTGGTGAGACTGTAGTTAATCTCATTTGTGCATATGCTCCTCAACTGGCCTCTGAGGAAGAGGAAAAGAACATTTTCTGTGTACAAATGGATGAAAAGCTTAGAGCAATACAAGACGAAGAAAAATTATTGTTGGTGATGGGTATGTGGGAAAGAGTAGAGAGATAATAGAGATGGTACATGGAGGGTTGGGAGTAGGTAAGAGAAATGGGGAAGTGGAGAGGATAATCAGTTTTGCTGTGGGAGCAGATTTGGTACTAGTTAACACATGTTTTGAAAAGAAAGTAAACCACCTTGTCTGTGACTTTCAGTAGTGGATGAAGGGAAAGCCAAATAGACTTTGTAATGTGTAGAAGATCTCATTTGAAAAATTTAAAGAATTGTAAGGTCATAAAGAGGGAAGTGTGACAGTGTAGCATAAAGTTGTGGTGATGGGTTGGGAGAATCAGCAGGTGAATAAAGCCGAAGCAAGCAGTACAGAGGATAAGGTGGTGGAGATTAAAAGAGGAAAGGATTAAGAACAGGTTTAGGGAGAAAGTTTTAAGTGAAGTGTTGTCATTTGAGAGTGTGGAGGAATGGTTGGTGGGAAAAAATAGAAAAGGCATATTAAGAGTAGGTGAAGAGGTGTTGGGTAGGAGGACAGGAACGAGCCCACCCTGGAACAAAGAGACATGGTAGTGAAACTGAGATATGCAGGATGTGATAAAAACTAAGAAGGAGACATGATACCAATCAGGGAGGGATGAAAATAAAGAAATGTATAGGCAGACAAACAAGGAAACAAAGAGGGCAGTGGCATGGAGCCAAGGCACAAGGTTTGGAGGAGGCCTATGAAAAACTGGAGACAACAGAGGGAGAGTGAATGATTATTAGAATAGCAAAAACTAGGAACAAGGCTGAAAATGATTTTAGTCAAATAAAGCATGTGAAAATTGAGCGAGGTGTGATTGAGAGTGAGCATGACGGGATCAAGAATAAATGCAAGAGGTACTTTGAAAATCTGTTGAATAAAGAAAATCCAAGGGTAGTGTTTGGGGATGGAGGCCCAAGAGAAGGACTAGAACCAAGAATAAGGAGGGAGGAAGTAAGGACGCACTGAAATGAATGAAAAATGGAAAGGCAACAGGACTGGATGAAATTCCATCAGAAGTGTGTAAGAGTTTATGATCAAATGCAAGAGATCTATGAACTGGATAGAATACCAGATGAGTGGAGGAACAGTATGAGTATACCTATTTATAAGGAGAAGGGTGATATTCAGGATTGTGGAAACTATACAGGGATAAACCTGACTTCACACAATGAAAATCTGGAAAAGGGTTTGTCAAAGGTGGCTGGGTGTGGTCGGCAATCAGCTGCCTATTTAAAGGTCCGCCTCCCGACAATCAAGGCTGGAGTCGGGTGAGGAGGCGGACAAGGTCGGAGAAGGAGGTAGGCGAAGAGAGGCCCATTGTATAGTGTGTGGAAGAGAAGAGAGGAGGCTGAAGGAAGCCTGGACTTTGGGACTGTGGGGAATTGAAGTAAGGTGCACTTATTGACTTGTAAATAGTATTATTGTAAATAACGTGTGGTGATGGCTTGTAACATGTCTGCCTGCCTGTGTCCGGGTCTCCCATTCCACAGGTTATAGAAAGAAGGCTTAGGAAAGAGACCACCATAGGGAAGGAGATTTTATGTCAGGGAGAGGAATAACTGATGCAGTCTTTTGATGATAGAGAAACATCAAGAAGAACAGAAAGGTTTGCATATTGTGTTTACATTTGGAAAAAACTTATGATAAAGAGGTCTGGAAGTGCATGAGAAAGAAATGAGTACCAGTAAAGTATATGAGGATTGTCCAGGATATGTATGAGAGAGTGAGGTCTCAGGTTAAAAGCAGTGTTGGGGTAATAGACAAGATCTCAGGAAGAGCAGGTCTGCCCCAGGGAGCTTCTTTAAGTCCTTACCTGTTTGATCTGGTTATGAATGTGTTGAGTTATGGGTAAAAGACCAATCCCCCTGGTGCATGATTTTTGCTGATGATATTGTGTTGTGTAACACTAGAAAAGAGGAAGTAAAAAGGAAGTTGGAAGAACAGAGAAAAGCTATGGAAGACAGAGGATTGAAGATAAGTAGGAAGAAGAGAGAATATATGAGGTGTAGTAATGATCAGGATTCAGAATTTAGCTTGCAGGGAGAGCTATCGAGAAGAGTAGATACATTTAAATGTCTATGATCAGTTGTAGCCCAAGATGAAAAACTAGATGCAGAGATTACCCACAGAGTGCGGTGTGGATTCAATAATTGGAAGAAAGTATCAAGAGTATTCTGTGATCAAAGAATTAAGGTGAAGGTTAAATGTAAGGTTTTTAAGACAGTTGTAAGAGAAGCAATGATGAATGAAGCTGAGACATGAGCAGTTAAGGGAGCACTGGAGAAGAAGTTAGATGTCACAGAAATGAGAATGTTGAGATGGATGTGTGGAATTACAAAAAAGGACAGTAAAAAATTAGAGCCAAGAAAGTACAGAAAGTAGGTTGAAGTGGTATGGACATGTAATGAGGAGAGACAATGAATTTGTGGGCAAAAACAGTGATGGGAAAGGAAATTCAGGAGAAGAGAAAGTGAGGGAGGCCAATGCAGAAGTGGATCGATAAAATAAAATAAAATCTGACGAAAAAGGGCTCGACTGGTGAGGAGGTGCAGGACCGAACTGTGTGGAGAAGGTTGATTAAGCACTGCGACCCTACATAGAAGTGGGAAAAGATGAAGAGGAAGAAGAAGAAGTTTATAGATAAAGTTAATGTGTATCATATATTAATGTGTAGTACATTATTATTCAATGTTTATTACAGCAGGAAAATTAACTCAAAATCACTGTACTACTCAGCACTGTGTGGTACATTTTTTTTGTTTCCAGGAAGGAACTTTGAATTAGACAAGAGTTTTTTCACAGTGCACATCATACACAGCTTTTAAGTGGACATACTTTTTCCAGGACATTACAAATATTATTTAATAAGAATGAATTGGAAATTTATGTTCTTCAATTTCATTGGTAAAGTGCAGTTTTAATAACAAATGGGCATCATTTGTTATTTGTACAACATGCACTGATGTAAATATGATTTAAAATATGTCTTAAAGAAAGTTTAATATGTATTAATTGCTTTGTTGTTTCCACATTTTATTAAGCGGGGAAGTAAATTATTAACAAGATAATGCATATTTGATTTTTATTTCTGGGTTTCTGTAGTGCATTCCTTTTTAAAAACTGATGGCTGTAGCACAGCATCAGGACATTAATCATAGGTATTCACATATTAATATGCAATCAGGGATACAAATGAACATAGCAGACTTTTAAAATTAAACCATAACAAGACCAGCTGCAATCTCTCCTTAGTGTACAATAAGAGTAAACCTTGGGTCTCCTGCTTAGAACAGAACAAAATTAACTCACTGTAGTACAGCTGACTGTGAGTATGAATGTGCATGAGATCCATTCTTTATACACACACCTAGTACACTAAGGTCATGAACCTTCTTGGCATTATATCTCCATTCATAGAATTCAGAATTCTTTGTAATGACAGTTAAACCTGAGTCAGTCTTGGGGTGACGGTAATGATTTGCAGTTACAGTGTTAAGCTCACTGCGGTGGGTTGGCACCCTGCCCGGGATTGGTTCCTGCCTTGTGCCCTGTGTTGGCTGGGATTGGCTCCAGCAGACCCCCGTGACCCTGTGTTCGGATTCAGCGGGTTGGACAATGGATGGATGGATGGGTGTTAAGCTCAATTAACTCCCAAGACTGCTGCTGCCATCTACTGGATACAGTAAATTATGCTGCAAAAAAATCATGAATATTTTAATATGTTTGGCCACTCTAACTCATCAATGTTAATGAGTGGGGGGTGAAGCCTTCAACCAGAACACAATGGCATGTAAATGAGAAGCTGTAAAAGCCAGTTGTAGAACAAACTGAAGCTGAATCATTAGCTGAACCTAGTGACAGTGATACCAATGTGAATTGGTCATAGGACGTTGACATGGATTGTGAAACTCATACATATGGGCCTGTACTCCGTGATTGTGTCTGGTTCTCAGTGCAGTAGATATGTGGCAAAAAGGCAAAATGATTGTGTTCAAGTGAAAGGACAAGAAAGACCTTTGCCATCTAAGCAGTGTTCACAGTGCAGCAACTGTCAATGTTTGTGTCAGGGGAAATGTGAAAGTCACCAAGCCTTGTTCTGTGGTATCCTTCAGTAACACAAGGGGCATGTCGATCATTTTGGGGTCAGGCACTGACATTTTGCCGTCTCATGTGCAAGCAACAGAAAAAATATTATAAGAAAATTGCACCAAAATAACACACTTCTACTGTCCTGATAGGCTGTGTGTTGGTGACTGTTTCAAAATATATATGTTCTAAATCTGCCTCATTACCACAGTAGATGCTAGACATGCCTTTCTTACTCTATTTATTTTGATTTTTACGAGTTTTTGTTATATATGAAAACATTTTTTCTTGTTGAAAATATTCAACATTTCTGACTTAGTTTTCCAGTAATAAACATAACTCTAAATAGGCTAATAATAAACAAGACCATGGCTAACATGTATGCTGGTAATGTGCATGATATAACTACTTTGTTATATGTATTTGTTGATAATTTGATTTTATCTTGTGATGTGTGAGTCAGTGTCTTGCACCTTAAAGATGAGCCTGAATCTCAGTACTTTTGCAAAACCAGCTTTATTCAACTCGAAACAGGAACAGCAAAGTTATTTATTGTAGTGGGATCTACCATTCTACTATACACAGACACAGCAAACAGGCAGGGGCAGGGTTGGGGCCAGGTCAGTGGCCAAGTTATAATGTTCCATGCTTCACAAATATGTAAAGCTAAACATGTTTGTCCTGTATGAACATCTACACTATTTAACTTATCTCCATCAAATTTTTCACAAATTCCCCATTTGTACAGAAGAAGACCACATAAGCTATGTTTTGTTCTGAAATTTCCACCTTGTGGAATTATATTTAGTAACCGCCTTGGGAGGTGCCCTATAGAAGCCATTGTTGGGACTTAGCACATGCATGAGAAGTTGCTTTCCACAGAAGGTTTTCCCAATAACTATGCCAACACTTTAGTATACCCCAGACAGCTCAGATAGATAGATAGATTCTATCTAAGTAACATGGGCTCTGGATCTTTAAAAGAGTTGAAACTAAAGTTCATTTATTCAGAGTCTTTATTTCAACTTTAAAATGAACAATCTTTCTTTAGTGACTTCTGTAGTTGACTGGGCTGATGTGACATAATGCCGGAGCAAAAGTCAAAAGATTCAGTTAATTTCACTGCAACAATTTATCAAATTATAAGAGCCGCCCACATGCTTCAGTGGTGTCTCCTCAGTTATTGATTAGCCAATCAATCAAGTTATTTAGCCTCTATTGAGTGAGGATTCAAGTGTAAAAATGTACACATGCCAGAAACACAGGAAAAAGCATACACCAATAAACATGACATTTATAAAACCTGGTATACGCACATTTCTATGCAATTTACTCTTTATAAATCACAGTCACCTTGTAAATGTATGTACACAAATGCACCTCGAATGGATTGTACTTTGGGGCCTGTATTTTCAATATAGTCCATCTAACCTGCGTGTTTTAATTATAGATATAATACTCTTCACTTCAACTTAAAAATAGCACAGTTATTGAAAGATGATACAATTTTTAATTGTTTGTCATTTTACTTATATTGACTGGGGTGTACTCCATTTTGTTATATACTGTAGCATCATTCACAGTATGTACCATCATACCAACATGCCACTTTTCAGAGCAAATGAGATTTCAGTATACTATAAAATACTTATATATTATAAATATATTATATATATTATTAAATACTTATAATACCTAAAAACATGTGAGAAAAATATATGGTATTCACAAAAAATATATGTTATTCACAGATAGCAGTGGGAGCTTGGGAAGAAACTAAAATCAAAATCAATAAATAATGCATTATGGAAACAAGGTAATCAATGAACTAAGGTGAAGTATGTTAGAGGAGGTGATGCCTGAACAGATGAAGAGAGTTACAGTGTAAAGTTGTGTGGTTATTTATTTATTTATTTAAATGGTATAGTAAGTGGAGCGTCAAAGAAATTGGGTGTTTCTGTGTTACATTTTAAACCAGGTTCTAAACTACTTTAGAGAAAAGCCCTGTTATTGGCATGGTGAGGAAAATGATTAAGAGGAAGTGAGGCTTCTTTTTAAAGGTTTACATTTCTCATGCTTATAGTATCTTGTACTGTATAATTTTGTACAGGCATCATGTGGTGCAGCCCATAATGGTAGCTGGATGGAATAGGCTGTGGTCCTGCAGATGGTGTGGGAATAAACAGAGAAACTGACATAAAGTTTGGAAGTGTTACTTGTGTTAGAAGTGTTAGTACATATTTGAATCTACAAATTCAATACATTTTTGGAGTGTCAGCTTTTTGGCAGATTTTACAACTGAAAGTTGAATAATTTGACGTTGTTTAACAGAATTTTTATCATCTTTGATGGGCATGAGGGCAAGAGCTGCAAAGCTATGTAACTTGGAAGTACATTAGTTGGACCCCTAGGACTAGCAGAGAAGTCAGTGCTGCACTATTTTTTTAAACTTCAATATATACAATTTATATGCTATGTATATGTAAATATTCAGTAAATCCTCAATATCTGCAGATTCCATCCCCATGGACTTGCTTATCCACTATTAAAAAGTGAGACCCATTTTGTGATACCCTCAGTCTAACAGAACCAATTCACTGATAAAGCCCTAACTGTGGGCAGTGGGATGGGGCAAGGACAAACATCAGGGGGTACGGCCTTTAAAAATATTTTAAGAAGCCTATCGTGCATGAGCAACATGTGAGATTCAGCAATAGCAGGTCTGTGTTGCCTTTAGATGTCCCGGGCTGCAGTCGTGCTACACTGACTGATTCAACATGTGTCTGCCGGTTATCAAGAGGTGCTGGTAAGCTGTTGAACTCTTTTATGATGGGGACTAGGGCTTGGAATTGTTCCCCATGAGCAAAGAATTCCTAGTAAGTGCAGGTAATAAGTGTGGACTGATTAAGTCTCTGTCCTTTGTACACCTCTAGTTGCTACTAACATTTGGGTGTATTAGTGAGTTCCTTGGATCAACCCCACTGCAGTCATTTACAGCCTGAGATAGAGTGCCCAGAAGAGGATCGAACTTGATTACACGTGAAACAAAAGTCGTAACAAGACTTCCTTAGGCAAACATGAGGAAAGATCATTACTGAGCTTCAAGGGGCAAGAGCAGAGGGCTAGCACTTTGTCGGACTCCAGTTTTTCCCACCAGTCCTTCCCCTCCCACCAGAGCCTAACCCAATTTTTCTATTAGATCAATACTTCTGTATCAGGGTTTTCCATACTGTATCTGCAAAGTTTATCAGGAGTTTTACCCCTGCAGATAACAACAATTGACTACAATATATAATTATTTTTATACGTATTGTGGAAAGCCAGCCCCCAGACACAGACAGACAGACACCAGAATGTCCAAAACACACACGTTTATTTATACACAGCACCACAATGCCTTATTACCAACAGTTCGGTCTCTTTTCCTCTCTCTCTCTTTCTCTGTCACCTCTACTCCCCTCCTCACAAGCTCCGTCTCCTTCCTCCCAACTCTGGCTTGTCTACTGGAGGGAGGCTGTCCCTTTTATAATAATCTGGAAGGGCTCCAGGTGCTCTGTCCAACGACACTTCCTAGAGTGGCGGAAGTGTCAGATGAGCACCTGGAAGCCCTCCGGGTGCCACTGGGATTTCTTCCGGCAGCATTTCCTGGTGTGGCGGAAGTGCTGCCATCCAGGGCTCCATGAACGTCCGGGCACCCCCTGGCAGTGGCCACGTCCTCCCACAGGGTTGAGCTTCCCAGCTCCCTGACCCCCATGCAGTCTAGGGAGGCTGCCCTCTTGCGTTCCGGGGGAAGTACTGCCCCATTTCTGGTCCTGTGCTACTTCTGGCATCCCGGTTGGGCAACATCCCTGGACGTCTGTCACAGTATATACATATACACACACACACTTTACTCAGTTGAATACGTTCAGCATTAATAAGAGTGGCGACAGACTGTTCTTAAACTAGTTTGGCCTCTATTGGGCACATACTGACCAGTCACTACCATGGAAATAAGAATACATGCAGGAAAAGCCAGGCCATGGTATAGTATAGATGCTGTGTAAAGTTTAAAGCTGTACTGAGATGCAGACCTGGACCAGCTGGAGATTTAAGAGGCATAACAAAGAGGAAGTGCCTTTAGTTATATTTATGTTTTGACCTTCTTGCCTGTCTTTTGGATTATTGTTTATGGATTAACTTTTTCTTTCAGTTATATAAATCAGGCAAGGACAGACAAAAGTATCCAAATCACTGGACAAAAATAAAATTCCAAGAAAAGCTGAAATAGTGGAAGTAGTACTAGTAACAGTGACAGTACTGTCACAGGGTGCAATGTAATAATCATACGAAAACAGTAAAGCAGCAGATGTGCTCAAGAATAGTGGCTGTTATAGTTACATAATGCTGGCACTATGCCGCTATCCGAGACTGTCACTTTACCACTGCTGTTATGTGACTGCAAGGTAATTAGTGTTGGCATATCAATGGACAGATAGGAGGGACCATGTGCAAATAGTGCTGTGAAATTTCTTCAATAATTATTTTTTGCTAGATTTCCTGAACCGTTGTTTCTAATACTTTATACTCTATTATAGATTTTTTGGGACCACAGAATCCACTTCTATACTTGTTTGGTTTGGATCCTGTCTTAATATGGTTGTAAATATTTGCATCTTTTCCCATCTTGTTTTTAATGTGCACTGCCATTTTCACAATGTTGCGTTACAACATCTCCCGGAGATGTGTGGCACCGATGTCATCTCTGCGATGGTTGGTGTGGGACAGTCCTGGGTTATCTGAGTTTGTGGATAAAGTAAAGAAAATTTCTGTAGTTGTAGTTAGTATTTAGGTATTTCAATTTGGGTTAAGGACTTCAAGTTTCTGGCTTTAGACTTTAATTTTTGATTAACGATTTTGTTTTGACCAATGATTTGGTGGACCTCCTTTTAATAACTTATTTATTGATTGGTTTATCTATGTTTCTTCTCCTGGGGCCTCATGTATAAACGGTGCGTACGCACAGAAATGTTGCGTACGAACCATTCCACGCTCAAATCGCGATGTATAAAACCTAAACTTGGCGTAAAGCCACGCACATTTCCACGGTAACTCATACCTTGGCGTACGCAATTTCTCCGATCGGTTTTGCAGACTGGCGGCACCCAGCGTCAAAGCAGTGCTACTGTTCCTGTGTGATCGCCTTTCTTTCTTAGATCCACATTCCTGACGCTGCTTTATAAATACACTGAAACTAACTGCATATTGTGTATTAGTGTAATGCATCTGATTGTAATTAACCTGCAGCAATATAATGGTCCAGGGAATAGCCATAGTATTCCAAATACCATAACTGCTTTAGCGTTGTAACTCTCACTGCATCTTCTTCTTCTTTCAGCTGCTCCCATTAAGGGTTGCCACAGCAGATCATCTTTTTCCATATTACTCTCGCTGCACTACTCGGAGTATTTATATCACTGTATCTGAGTGGGGAATCACAGCAGCAGCTGAAATATCGGTATACAGCATGAAGCAGACGCTGCCTGAGCCATGGCAAAACGCTTTATAGAGACTTCCCAGTACGGACTTCGCGGTTTAGAAAAGGTTTCATCCCAAGAACTCTAAACGCACTCAATCAGTCCATCAAGTGCTCCTTATATAACTTGCACTACAGTTATAATATTGCACAACCTGCGCCACTTTATAAAGTGCGTATTTACATATGATGACGGTATTCATTTTTAAGATGAAATGCAGCAAAATATGTTGATTATATTATACAGATAAAACTTTAACTTCATTTAAATAATCTGTACCGTTAATAATTAAACATGTGAGGACACGGTGCCGCAGCGCTAGCTAGTTCAGGGATTGTTCCTGCATTGCGTTGTATTCTTGCGCTGACGCGACACTGGAAAGATAGACGGATAGAATAATTAAACATGTACTACGAAGATATTTCGATGTTCCTTAAAAGTTTTGAAGAATCGGCGTTCTAAGCTTACAGATGGCTTCATGTCTATTACAGAGCTGATTGTGTGACGATTGGTCATTTGGAGAAAGAAAAGTAAGGACAGGAATTGGAGGTTAGTACGTTTGAAAGAGACAGTACTTCTGTAATAAATTATTTCATCGAAGGTCGCACATGGCGCAGCAAGCCTCTTGCGTGAGATATGAACAATCACTGCGCCACCGTGTTCCCATGTTTAATAACATGCTTTCATTCCTATCATCATGAAAATGATATCATGTATACATGTCAGTATTTTAATTATTCAGAGAGCTGTAATATCACGAATGAAATGGATTCTGTGTCGGAGAAAGAGAAAGAACGGAAGCACGTAGTGATTCATATACATAGAGCACAAAGAAGATCAAATACAGAACAAAGCATTTAACGTGCTACTTGAGAAACTAGTAAAATAAATGATTTTAAAATGAAGTTTATGATGTTCTACTTTAATGGCAAAATAAACTACGTGAAATTTCGAGATTAAAGTTGACATTTCGTGCTTTTTTCCCACTGTGTGCCTATTTTTTTTTCTGTACCCTGATAAGCTTTCATATGACACTCAGACGGTGGGCTACGACTCGCCTTTTCATGGCGACTTTGATATGTGATTTCTTTTTTATTTCGGGCACTGTGCGACTTTGTGAAGTTGAGCCTTCGAGTTTCTCCGACACTCTGTCACTCGATCAACTTTCTTTTGTTGATTATACCACTGCTTAAACCAACAAATAGTACGTTTTTCCTTTTCCTCCACTTGGTATTCGCTGAAATTCTTATATTTTCCCCGTGCTTTTCCCATTGTCTTTTCACAGAAGGCTATTTATATTGATTTGCATATTGAAAGAGGCGTAATTGTGGGAGGAGTTGGGGCGGGACAGAAGGCGCGTGCACGTGCGTTACTTTTCACGCCGATCGGGATTTATGTAGTGGAAGAACGTGAAAGTATGCGTGCGCACAGATTCCTGCATCTGGATTTTTCTGTGCGTACGCACAATCCCGCTTTTGTGCTTACGCCATGTTATAGTGTGAGTTCTACGCACGGCGTTATACATGAGGCCCCTGGTCACTTCCATTCTTTTCCTATACCTTACCTCACATTCAATATAACAAATAGCTGGCAATTGGAAGGGCAAGTGGCAGAGTCCAGCAAGTCCCTGACAACATCATATAGTAATGTTATTTTTGGTTTATTGCAATTTCACTAAGAATGGAGTTATAAAAGCAAAATTATTTAAAAATGCCAACTTTAGTTAATCTTATACTGGTCTCATATACATTTAAGATGAAAAGGCACAACAGGATGATGTCAAATCACTGAGAAAATTCAGTGTGTGAAGTGTTTCATGAGTTGTGTTTGTATTATTCTGTCTTTTATATCTGCTTCTTTGGAGTCTGTTGAGAAAGCAAAAAATATGGAAATAAGGGTAATCTGAGCCCACTCTGCTTCTTAGTTGTTTCACCTCTCAGAGCTTTTTGACTTCTGCTTTGGGGTTTCTATCAAGCCACACTTAAAGAGTGTTTAGCAATTCAGTTACATTCCATTTACTTTATGTGAAGAACAAGAAGTATTTCTCAAAATGTCAATATATTGTACCATATTTTCAGAAAAACATTTTTTTTTCCTTTTTACTGATTTCCCTTTACATCTTATGTGCAATCTTTAACTTGGAGACCATTTTTTTCTTATTTTGCACATTATAACAGCTGTGGGAAGGGGGAGTTTCAGTGGTGTTTTTCTCTGCTGACAGCCATGAATTACTAGTCATAACTGGGAATTACGACTTTTTTTAAATGGGTTGAGCGTAGGTTACAGAGGCTAAACATACACCATAATAATAAACAGTGCTGTTTTTTCAAGATTGATTCAATCACCTTTTAAAGCACAATTGCTGCTATAATATCTAAGTACCTGAAGGAATAATCTTTTAGCAGTAAAGATCTGCTTCATGTGGTTCAGACATATTAATGTCACATTGTATGCAGACCTTGTTATCCTTGTTTTTCATTGTAAACAATTGCAACTTATAGCACTTATTTCAAAATCAGATTGTACATTTCCTAGAATGAAGGAGTGGTATTGGGGTTCCTAGATATTTATAGCATGAATGAATAACATAAAATTCAGCAGAATCTGTGTGATGCAAACCTGAGAAAACTGACAATGTGTTTTCAGTGTTTAAACCTGATAGGGCTAACTGATGAGGCGCTAGCTGAAGTTGGCCTGATGCTGAAATTAAGAGCCCCAGATGTGTGGCTATGTTTGGTGTAAATAGGAGGTCCCTACCAACCTATAGTGCTTGAACAATAGGGATTGGATGCTTTTATTTAGGAGGGTCTTCATAGATAAGCAGAGGTTTTAGCCCCGGTGTTCCCAGCTACTCGCACAACTTGACTGTCAGTCCTTCCGTTGTTGTAGACTTTAATTAAGATGGGAAATCCTGGAAGCAAACATCTGCTGTAGTTCAAAACATGCATTGAAATAAATATTGTTTTTAATATTATTTTATTAATATTCTGTGTTATCTATAGATACTTTGTAGGATTGTATATGTTTTAAATTATTTGAATGTTGTACTAATGGTAATATTTTTTATAATGCATTTTACTAAACAAACATGAGCAGAAAGTAGAGGCTCACAAAACTGAGTTGTTGGACACTTCATACTTGATAGTAACGATTATTTGTTGTTGGGCTCATCTGGCAACAAGGTTACTGGCTGTACAGCCATGCCCAAAAGCGCTGTGGGGTTGAACACAAGGTAAGGGGCAAGTCAGGTTTGCAAGCTGCACCCATGGTAAGACAGTGGAGCTGTTGGGGAGGAGCCAGGAGCAAGCTGACTCAGTTGAGGAAGGGGATGAATGCTGCAATCTCTTGAAGGGGGTTGGCTAATTAGTTAACATTATTGATTGTTATTTAACTTGTGAAGAATAAAGAGTGACCCTCAGAATGTTGACCAAAAGGAAATGTATTGTCTGATAATTTTGAGGGGCTGGGAAATGATGG
Source organism: Erpetoichthys calabaricus (assembly GCF_900747795.2). Lineage (NCBI taxonomy): Eukaryota > Metazoa > Chordata > Cladistia > Polypteriformes > Polypteridae > Erpetoichthys > Erpetoichthys calabaricus. Next base: position 282,280,177 of record NC_041395.2, read on the forward strand.
TGAATAGTGTCACCACAGCTTAGTAATTGGTGAGGGGATGGGTCTTACTGAGACAGGTTTTAGTAGGGTCTGTCCAGCATTATCTCCCACCTTCTTGTCATTGTCCTGCTCTTAGAGGGGAGGGAGCAACAGTAAATTAGAACACCAGGATTGGCTAATTGAAAAGGTAAGGGGGAAGGGACCATAGGCCAAATAAGAGGATTTGATCAGGCTGTCAGTAATAGTTAGTCATTTTCTACTTTGCTTCATTTCTTTCCTCATGCGCCCACCTTATTCTCTATGGTTCAGGGGAAAAGAATTTCTCCAGAGTTACTTTGAGTGAAGAAGCGTCAGAATTTTTTCTTTAGATGACAGGCAGGTGCATCTTTGCAACCCAAAGATCCTCAGTTTGTGATATGCCCAGGCAAAATGCAGGAAAGAATATTGGTTGTGTGTCTGGATTCAAAGTATGGACTTGATTGGCCAAGGTTTGGGGTAGTCTCAGGTTTGCAAGTAGCACAGAAGTCACAGTTGATAGGACAGCTGAGCTGTCGTGTAGCAGCTGAGGACGAGCCAATTCATCTGAAAGCAGTGGATGGCAGTATTGTCTCACATTTGCCATCACAGTTATTGTTGCTTTAGCTGGCAGTTATGATACTGACTGGGCGGCTGGATCCTAGGTACTGTTAGGTTGAATATATGGTAAGGGATGAATAACGTTTGCAATTAGTCAAGTCAATTTTATTTATAAAGCAAATTTAAAAAAACAGAACTTGAACAAATAAATACGGAAAAAACTGATTAAAAAATACTATAAATAATAGAATTAAAAAAAAGTTTAAAAAGCTAAGGCAAAAAGAAAGGCTTTCAGGTGAGATTTAAACGTAACCAAAGTTGGTGATGACCTAATGTAAAAAGGTAGACTATTCCAAAGGTTAGGGGCAGCTACTGCAAAAACACAGTCTCCTCTAAGTTTAAGTCTAGCTCTCACCACAACCAACAAATTCTGGTCAGAGGACCTCAGTGGCCATGAAGGAGAATAAGGGTCTAAGAGATTCATAAGATAAATAGGGGCTAAACAATTCAGGGACTTTAAAACAGTACAATTTTAAACTCAATCCTGTAGTGAACAGGAAGCCAGTGAAGAGAAGCTAAAGCTGGTGTGACATGATTCCATTTTCGTGTTCCTGTTAGAAGCCTTGCAGAAGCATTCTGGAGTGGCTGAAGACAAATTGATACAAGACTGAAATCAAAATTATCACAGTACTCATCCATGACAGGACAGCTGAGGTATCAGGAAGCAAATGAAGATTGACCACCTCAGCTGAAGGGAACGGATTGCAGCATTCTCCCATACTTGAAAGTAACAAGTGTTAGTTGCTGGGTAACGACCGCTGAGGAATTTTTATGTAGTACAGTCTCCAGAGTTTACAGAGAATGACGTGATTAATAAAAAATCAAGCGAGAGCCTGTTCCATGAATGAAAACATCTTGTTAAAGAGAGAAATCAGGAATGGCAAGACTACAAATAATCAAATGACAGATCTTTACAACAATGCTGCACAGAAGGTTGGACTTTGAAGTGGATGTGCTATTGAAGACCCTTAAGAACAACAAAATAAGCCTCCAGTGGGAATATGAACACCAAAACTGAATGACTGAAGAGCCTGATCAAACTAATTTCTGTTGTGAAATGTAGATGGCTCATTTGAATACCACAGAATACCTTAGGTGTTGTACTTAGCCAGATGCATCCCTTAATAGTCACAGACTACGTTTTTTCAAATTACCTGCATTATCTGGCAGACAGTTTATAGGTACAATCTCAGGCAATGAAGTAGATCACTTGTCACTGGCAGAGTGTGAGGAAGAAGGACATCTATTCTCTCTGGTCTCTATCAGGGAATGGCATCTGTAATTGGAGAAGCCTTATTATGGAACATTATGTCGGAGCAGTCCTGATGTTTGTCAGTGTCATCTTGGCATCACAGATACTTTATGTTAATGAAATGAAAGTGCTTACAGTTAACAAAAGCAGCTTATTGCACTTATTGCAATATGTAATATTACATTAGGAATACTGGCACTGGTGCACATTTTATCTATTTGTTGACTGGTACACCCACATCATACTAAAACTGAATATAGTGCCTCATCAGTCAGTATTTGGCTTCCTGCACAGCAGGTATGACGGAGATGAAGATTGGCTGACATATTTCTGACCTATCAGCCATTCCCGTCTTGAAGGTTTCTGTTGCCAGAAAGCCAACCATTGTGAAAAACAAAATTTAAACAGGTATAGCCCAATTTCAGGCAGTCTGCCATTTTAATGCCAGGGCCAACTCAGCACATAGTTCTAAGAGAATGGCTCTTGGCAGCCTAACTGAATTCATAAGTGTCATATCTCAGCCAGGGATCAAATGCTTGTTTTTTGTCTTTGTTGTACATTTTTGCTTTATTTGTATTTGTTACTATTTCTTTTGTTTATGGTTTGCACTACATATATTTTATATATCAGTATCTAAGCCTGTGTTATGTTCCATAAGTTTTGTGGCTGGTCCCCAAGAGACAGGTCCCCCTGCCAATCACCGCCAGGAACTTCCCTCTGCCCTAAAAATCTGGATGTCCTTCAATACTTCCTGGCAGTTCATTGTGAATACGCTTGGGAGTCAGTGAGTTTGCTTGCATTTATTGTGTGTTTATTGGATTTTCGGATTTTCGACTTTCTGCTCTGTGTGTTGACTTCGCTATTGTAATCTGTATTGAGACTTGTTTGATTTGGGTTATCTTCATTTTACAGGCAATTCCATTTTGCCTTTGTGCTCCACAGAGCTTCATTGTGATTAGAAAACATTTTTCATGAAGAATAAATCTTTTCTTTTATAAAGATTCTTTGTGGGCCTTTTGTATATAGTCAGGGTTTTTCATGGTATTTCCCCCTCTACTGGGCATTTTGGAAGTGCTGTTGAGGCTTACAGTACATACCTGTACTTTAGAATTCCTAGTTTACAACAATGAAGCCAGTAAGCACTATGGACAAAAAAATAATGCTGGACCCTAAAAGTTTGTTCCCTTAATATCTGACCATTTGTATAATATTCAAGTAGCGCAAAACAAGCCATATTGTGTCTAACCATAATTCGATGAATAAGCTGTAGGGTGTGACATTTATAGCTTTCTTTACACAGGGAATGAATTATACCAGTATTATTATTTAATGTATTTAATGTATTAATTATTAATGTAGTTATTGACAGCAAGTGATAGATTTGCTTTCTAATTGTGAGAAGTGACAACACATAGCCAATAACCTAACAAAAAAACAAAGTTCTTCAGTGCATAAAGTATCTATCTATCTATCTATCTATCTATCTATCTATCTATCTATCTATCTATCTATCTATCTATCTATCTATCTATCTATCTATCTATCTATCTATCTATCTATCTATCTATCTATCTATCTATCTATCTAAATGCACAGAATTGTCCCTCTTTAAAGGCAACTGTAGCACAGTCTGTACATCATATACATCACTTTTGTGGTTTAACGTTTGTCACGTCAACACACAAGATTTTGAATTGTGGGGAGCGGTACAGAGTGCTTGAGCCACACTGATAGTAAAACTGACAGAATTTGTACCCAGTTTCCTAGAACAGCAGAACCAAGTACTGTTGATAACAACAGTCATAACATTAACAAACCCTCCTAATTTAATTCAGGTCAGGAAGAGCCAGATATTGTAAATGCATAAAGCATGGTCAGTATATTGAAACATTATGGGATCGTTGTTATTTTATTTTTATTAATATTCATAATTATTTTCTGTACGTGGGGATATTGCCAGTTTTTACTGTTTAATATTGTCATTGATGCTCATCACATGTTTTATTCAAGATGGTAACATACAGCACATACTGTCTAATTTTTTTTGGTAAAAATAGAAACAATTCTTGGAATACTGTTAATTTAGTTTTATTAGAGAAAGGATTTTTAGTTTTTGGTTGGGATCTTTGACGCCATATAGTATTGTAACCTTGACATTTGTTTTTGCTGCACTTTAAATGTACTTTTAGTAACTGACCTCAGCCTTTCCTTTCAACTATTCTTTAAGTCCCTAAAGGCTCCTCATCTACAACTCCTCATAATGTTTCACTTGTCCTTCTTATTGGACTCACCACTTTTTCACCTCTGGCTACAATACCAGAGCCTATATAGTACCTACTTAGATTACATAGTGTAACGAATGTTTTGTTTTAATTTTAGTTATTTGTTTGCATTGTTATCATTTCACCTGTGACATAACAATTGCAAATATTCTGCATTTGATTTTCAGTAGGCACTGCCATTTGGTGCATTCATTTTTCGTAGTACTGCCATATTATGCATCCTGGTAACTATGAGTTTAGGTGTTGTTAAGTACCTTGTGTACTCTCTATACAATATGCTATATCATAATAATGGCACAATTTGTAACATATTGGAATTGTTTTGGAAGAAAAGGACCTTTGTAAAAAAAAAAAAAAAAACGTAATTTATGTATTTTTTTATTTATTAATTTGTAATTTAATTTATTAATTGACTACAACTTGAGCAAACTCCCTTGAACTTGATTATCTTTAGATTTGTGTTTTCACCTTGACTTTCCTTCTAAAACATCCCTTAAACGTCAGTCCATTTAATACAATTGGTCCTTCTTGAGATCTATGAAAAGATCTCAGAAGTAATGACAACACTAACAGCATCTGGCAAAAGAGAGTAACCAAACATGTCTTGTAATAATAATATGTTTTATTTATCTTGAACCTTTGTAAAAAGACAAATAAAAGATGAAAAATGAACAATATCTAATAAAGTACAAAAAACATATAAGACTGAAGATAGCAAACGACTGTAAAACAAATACAATCAAATGCACCAAAGGGTTACTCAATAAAAGTAATTTAAATTAGCCATTAACATATCAAATAAATAAGTGATTTAAGGTTAAGTTTAAAAAAAGAGTAAGATGGTAATGTTCCAATAAACAAAGTTAGTGTGTTCTGCAATTAGAGAAGAAGAAAGACAGGAAAGATATGACTACAAAAAGTACAACGTTCAAACAAACAAAGTGTGGTTAAGACCATCAAAATATTTGAAAGTAACAGCATTTTAGAAGTAATTTGTAATCCACTAGAAGTCAATGCATATTCCACAGAATGAGTGTAACGTATGGCTAAATTATATTGCATGTGAGAACTCTGACTATAGATAGATAGATAGATAGATAGATAGATAGATAGATAGATAGATAGATAGATAGATAGATAGATAGATAGATAGATAGATAGATAGATAGATAGATAGATAGATAGATAGATAGATAGATAGATAGATAGATAGATATAAAGATAGATAGATACTTTATTAATCCCAATGGGAAATTCACATAGAGTTTTGCAAATAACCTTGGAAAGAAGCTGCTACCTGACCCATTAGTGCAGTCCAGCCCAGGCACAGGTAAGCAGCATCATTTTGGGAAGAGAAAAAGACATGGCCCTTACTCATAGGATTATCATGTAAACAGTGCACATTTATAATAAAACCAGTGAAAATCTGGAAAAGCAAATAAAAGATGGGATGTTATAAAATAAATGCTGTTAAAAATTTGGGTACAGATATTAGTAAACCTACATCTATGTAAATATTATGAATCTGAGATTTAGTTGAAGATGTTTTTTTGGCGACGCATATCATATAGAGTGAATGCATTACCTGTGCCAGGTAACAAGAACTAATGTGAAATTAAACGGCAACTACAAGATCCAATTGAATATTAAATGAAGGGCTCTGTCAGTGGAATTTTCTTCAAAGGATTTTATTTCAATTATGGAAGCTACATGTAATATTATTTTGAGAAAGAATTTGTAGAATTTTACACTGTTTTTCTCATAATCTCATTTTTTCCTGCTACTTTCCTATTTAGTTTTGAAGATAGAATTATTTTCGGGCTTAAGGTCATACACCACTGAGTCAACACAAATTGATTAGGGAGTAAGAAGATCATGACGTTGAAGAACAAAAGGTCATTAATTCCAAATGATGCAAAAGCCTTTTCCTTCTACCTATTGTGTTGCTCAGTGAAGAAGTCAAATTAGTACTAAACATGGCTACCTGTGTTGCTATGCAAAGATGGGAGCAAATATACATAAATTAACAGAGAAAGCAGACCTTAAGGTAAACAACATTTGTGAATGTGACATTTAATTTAAGATAAATTGGAGCAAATTAAATAATAAACAAACTGTAAGCCTGCTTGGCATCAGTCACTTCAAACTGCCTTGTATTCAGTGCCACAAGGAGCTGATGCATATCCATATATCATAACTTTATGAAACCCAGTTCAGCCAGAGCAGGACCTGTGCACTTTTGTGCTGAATATATATTTTTTGAATAAAGTATGAGATGGTTTTTGCCTGATCAGCAATTAAGTTATTGGTCCTTGAAAACCTGGTCTTACCTTTCTGTCTCTTGTCCAAGGTTTACTATATATAGATATATATATATAAAGGCTCTTCCCATAGTCCAAAGACATGCTGGTTAGGTGCATTGGTGATCCTAAATTGTCCCTAGTGGGTGCTTGGTGTGTGGGTGTGTGTGTGTGCCCTGTGGTAGGCTGGCGCCCTGCCTGGGATTTGTTCCTGCCTTGTGCCCTGTGTTGGGCTCCAGCAGACCCCCGTGACCCTGTGTTAGGATATAGCGGGTTGGAAAATGGATGGATGGTGTGATGGACGACCGGCTACGGACTCCGGTCGCCACCCCCAAGCCGCTAGGAGGAGCCCTCCGGACAGCATGATGGTGCCCCGACTTCCAGCAGGGCCTCATGGACTTTGTAGTTTATACACACAGCCCTGCTGGATACCTTGGGGGCCACCGGGAGTTGCTGTAGGGGTGCTAGTGGGCTCTTGTGTGCCCTATAACCCGGGAGTGCGTCATAGTCTCGTGACCGGAAGAAACGACATACTCCCGGGATGAAGAAGAGGACTGTTTGCCCTGACCCGGAAGGAAAACAGACTTGTGGGTTTGGCCAGGAACCACTTCCGGGTCAGGGGCTATAAAAGGATTGTGGGAAGCCCAGAACACTGAGCTGAGCTGGGAGGTAAGGTGGCAAAGTGTCTGGGCGAGGAGGAGAGTTTATTGTTTATTGAGAGAGTTGGTGATTTATATGAGTGTGGTGTGGAGAGTGCTTTGTGCACGTGACAACAAAATAAAATATTGTTGTACTTTTACCTCGTGTTCAGAGTGGTACCTGAGGGTTCAAGAGGTGGACAAAAGCCTTAACTGCTACAATGGATGAATGGGACTCATTTTCTCCCTTTGTGGATTACTAGCTACAAATACATATATATATATATATCCATCCATCCATCCATATTCCAACCCGCTGAATCCGAACACAGGGTCACGGGGGTCTGCTGGAGCCAATCCCAGCCAACATAGGGCACAAGGCAGGGAACCAATCCTGGGCAGGGTGCCAACCCACCGCAGTATATATATATATATATATATATATATATATATATATATATATATATATATATATATATATATATATATATATATATATATATATATATATATATATATATATATGTAGTACTAGGGTGTTGTACCGTGTTAGCCATTATGAATGTAGAGAAAAGCCAAGCAAAATGACACCTTTTATTGGCTAACTAGAAAGATTACAATATGCAAGCTTTCGAGGCAACTCAGGCCCCTTCTTCAGGCAAGATGTAATACAGAAACTGAAGTTTCCTATGTTTATATACACACTCTAGGACAAGAAACAACATTGGTAAATCTTTAAATGAGAGATTTTGTATGTAAAAAATTAATAGATTCATTCAGGCTAGGGTTAATTTAGCAAGAGAGAAAAGAACAATGTATTGTCAAGATCTCTGGATAAGATAACTGTCCAACAAAGTCTTTTGAAGTTTGTAATGAGTTTTTCAAAACAATGTGAGTCTGTAGACAGGTCATTACAAACTTCAAAAGACTTTGTTGGACAGTTATCTTATCCAGAGATCTTGACAATACATTGTTCTTTTCTCTCTTGCTAAATTAACCCTAGCCTGAATGAATCTATTAATTTTTTACATACAAAATCTCTCATTTAAAGATTTACCAATGTTGTTTCTTGTCCTAGAGTGTGTATATAAACATAGGAAACTTCAGTTTCTGTATTACATCTTGCCTGAAGAAGGGGCCTGAGTTGCCTCGAAAGCTTGCATATTGTAATCTTTCTAGTTAGCCAATAAAAGGTGTCATTTTGCTTGGCTTTTCTCTCTCTCTCTCTCTATATATATATATATACACAAAACAAATGCCATAGGCAAAAAAATAAATTTAAAGTATGTGCCATCTTTTGCCCAACGCGTTCCTTCAGCACCTATACTCTCTCTATATATATACATTTGTGTGTGTGTGTCTGAACATCTCTTCACCAGCACTCCTTTTCTCGAGCGTGTTTCTGTAAAGCCTTCTTCTTAGATTCTGCCATTATATATTAACGTCTTTGAAGGTGATTTTCTCAGAGTATCTGCTATGCTGTTTCTCCTCCTCGTGTGTCTAACACTTGCACTTCCTTGTTCAGTCGCATCATCAAAGCCAAACTGACCAATCATAATGCTCTGAGGGACTGGACAGACAGAACTTGGTGTTTTATTATATAGGCAGATATGCTGTGTCAAAAATAAATGTAGTATTTACCAGGAAAGAAATGCACTGGTAAAATAGTAAATCACAAACATTAAGTTGAGGGATAATTTCAGCATTTTTGAAGTTGGCTAATTTATACCTTCACTTTTACATTTATATGTTCACTTTGCAAATTATTAGAGAAACCCATACATCTTGCAGTTATCTAAATTGCCGATCATGTCGCAGCAATACATAAAATCAAGCAGATCCTGGTCAGGAACTTCAGTCAATGTTTACACCAACACCAGAATATGGAAAAAATGTGGATGGATATGCTTTTTTGATGAGGGAGTTCAAAGGAGACTGGACAGACAGGATCGAGCTGACAGAAAGGCCGCAACCTTGAAGTGGATGGTCTACAACAGTAGAAGACCTTGTTGAGTTCCACTCCTGTCAGCCAAGAACCACAAACTGAGGCTGTAGTGGGCACAAGCTCAACCAAAACTGGACAGTTAAAGACTGGAAAAATGTAGCCTGGTTTCCTAAATCTTGATTTCTGTTGAGGCACACAGATGGTAAGGTCAGATTTTGGTGCCAATAGCATGAATCCATGTCTTGTGTCAATAGTCCAAGCAGGTGGAGGTGGTGTAATGGTGTTGGAAATGTTTTCATGGCACACTTTGGGCCGATTAATACAAATTAATAACCACTTGAATGCCTGTTCTATTTGAATATTTTTAATGAATATGTACATCCCTGAATTCAGTAGAACACCTTTGGGATGTGGTAGAATGGGATATTTAGAGCATGAATGTACAGTGGACTCATCTGTAGATATTATATGGTGCAATTGTCTCGGCATGGACCAGAATCTCAAAGGAATGTTTTCAACATCTTTTGGAATCCATGCTGTGAAGAACTGAGGTTATTTTGAGAGCTAAAGGAGGCTCCACCCAATGTTAATATAGTTGTCCTATGAATTTGCTCAGTATGTGCATATACTATCTCCTTAAATGAGAGTCCATGTAATATGTATTCAGCATTGTTTTACTGAGCAATTGTCATCATTCCACTTTTCTCACACCAGAGTTTTGGGTAAGGTCATGTCCTTCTCTTCACTGATTACTTTCACTAACAATTGTTTTAGAAACTTTTATTTTTTTATTAATAGCTCATTTTATACATAATTTCTGTTTGCTAAATATTGGCTGGTACTAATTAACAATGATTTTATGAATCTTTCACTTTATCTTAATATAATCCTAATAAATGCCTATTTGATTTCTCATTTCAAATACCATTCATCTATCCATCATCCAACCCACTATATCCTAACTACAGGGTCACGGGGGTCTGCTGGAGCCAATCCCAGCCAACACAGGGCGCAAGGCAGGAAACAAACCCCGGGCAGGGCGCCAGCCCACCACAGGGCACACACACACCAAGCACACAAGGGACAATTTATAATCACCAGTGCACCTAACCTGCATATCTTTGGACTGTGGGAGGAAACCGGGGCACCCGGAGGAAACCCACACAGACACGGGGAGAATATGCAAACTCCACGTAGGGAGGGAAGTGAACCCAGGTCTCCTATATGCAAGGCAGCAGCGCTACCACCGCACCACCATGCCACCCATTTCAAATACCAGTGAATTAATAGACACTGCAATAATGGAATAATTTGAGTACACATATGGTAGTGTTTTACTATATACTGCAAATACATATTTACTATATATATATATATATATATATATATATATATATATATATATATATATATATATATATATATAATATACACACACATAAAAATCATTCTGCTAATGGCAGGTGCTGTATGTGGTACAATATAAGTATTCATCAAACATAAAGCTGCCCATTTTGACTGCCAAATTAAACAGAAAATAACCTCAATAATGATATAAGAAAATTGCAGTGGAGAGAAAAGAAGGAGCAGGTCCTCTCTAGTGAGTCACAATTGTAAAACCAGCCGCACATTGTTGCTTTCTTTTGTAAAGCAGGTGACTGTAATTCAGCCTAACTACCCATGCAGAAGGCAACATTTTGTCTTCATACTTTTAGTATGATTGTGTAAAGGAAAATATACCCACATCCTCCACCTCCTATTCCAAGAAAATTCATTTCTCATACTTGACAGAATACAAATTGCACATTCAGTGAAGATAATGACTTTTATTCAATTATGCTAGTAAATAATAATTGCATTGAACTCCCTCTGCCAATGAGTTTTCATGTACAGATTTGTATTTGTCAGTCCCACACAGTATTCACTGATTATATTTTGTATTCATTTTGCTTAATGTTCATTTTAGTAATGAAGTAGCCTTTCCCACATAATTTATAATGCAATACATCTTTTTACACTCAGACAGTGGAAAACCATTTCACAGCGCTACAGAGAAATGGAGTTAAAAGACAATTAATGTTTTTGGTATTATCATTAAGTTTGTTTTTCTGTTTCTAGCTATGCAACTTTTTAATTTTATAGTAGAATTTAATAAGGAAATCATGATTTTACCTTGAGGGTCTGTTGTACAGTAGCACCTTGTTTCCCCAGTACAGAAAACAAGCCCAGTGTGTCCAGTAAGTAAAATTAGTAAAACAAATGAGGTAGGCTTAGAGAAATTAGGCTACTGAAAAAAAGGATAAAAATAATGAATCTACAATAATGTGGAAACAACGTAAATTTCTTAAGCTAGTGGCACAATGATTGGCACTGCTGTCTCACAGGTCCAGGATACTGAGTTCAAATTCCAGCCAGGTTTCTGTTTGTACAGCATGTGTACATTCTCCTCATGTTTTGTTTTTTTTTTCCATACACATCAGTTTTACACCCTTATGCCTTGTGCTTCCAGCTCCCATCGCCCTGAATTAAACTAAGCAGGTTCAGGCAGTGAATGAATGGGTGGAAATTACTAGAAAAAAACAAAATGGAATCATTGAAATTGCAAAATTAATATAAAAACCTTAAATTTAAAGCAAAAAACAAACCCTAGAAATAATATAAAATGTCAACTCTGCCTAAATAAGGCAATGCTGGATCAGGGGCCATGCCGGATCAGACACTCAGTCACCTGGTAGCCTATTAACACTTCCATCCATCCATTTTCCAACCCGCTGAATCCAAACACAGGGTCACGGGGGTCTGCCGGAGCCAATCCCAGCCAACAAAGGGCACAAGGCAGGAACCAATCCCAGGCAGGGTGCCAACCCACCGCAGGACACACACAAACACACCCACACACCAAGCACACACTAGGGCCAATTTAGAATCGCCAATCCACCTAACCTGCATGTCTTTGGACTGTGGGAGGAAACCGGAGCGCCCAGAGGAAACCCACGCAGACAAGGGGAGAACATGCAAACTCCACGCAGGGAGGACCCAGGAAGTGAACTCAGGTCTCCTAACTGCGAGGCGGCAGCGCTACCACTGCACCACTGCACCGCCCCTATTAACACTTGTTTTATTTTGTTTATTATTTTGGGCATGTTATCTATAGTACATAAATAAATGTGTAACTTTTTCTCATGACTGTTCTGGTACTCTATCTTGTCACCTAAAGTTATAAATATAAAATGTAATATAATATAATGTAACATATAAGGCTATAGCATGAATATAGAGACATTTTGTTAAGATATACATAATAAAAAGTATGAAGGGGAATAGGATCACCGTAGGACCCTACCACAATAAAACACTTTGCGTAGTAGACAGGATTTTGGGGTGAGACACAATATGAAGTACTGAAGAGGTTATCTGGCAGTGTGGGCATCACTTACAATTAGTGCTCAAGTATATGTGTGTGTCTGTGAGTGTGTAAAGTAGTTGCAAGTCACCTGGTGTAAGAAGATTGCCATTTTCTTGCCCACAGAGTTTAGCCGGTTGATGAATGTCATTTTCCAATAGAGAATGGTATGTTAGAAGTAACACATTGTTGGTGGGTAAGTAGCATTAACCAAGGTGTATTAGCCTTCATGTGTCTCACTGATATCCATATGTTGTTCACACTGAAGCTAGTGAATCTCTTTGTGGAGTACTACTGTGTGATAGGCTGTGCAGGCATCACTTATAAACAATGCTTACTTGGATAGGCTGTGTGTGTGTTTGTGACTTTTTGTTTGAGCTTAAGGTGCAAGTGTAGGCCAACGTATTATGAATTTGGGAAATAGCATCAGATTAGGATAGAAGTCTCCGAAATTTCTAAATCCATATTCCTCCATCTTCCAGTGGAGTGGCGAGTGTAAGCTGGCTAAAGCTGAGAAGTGGAAACCTGTTGTACCGATCATAGAGAAAGAAGAAGTTGAGCCACCCATGACATAAAATGGAAGAAACCTGGGATGATTAAAGTTAGGAAAGGGTAGATCAGGTGTGAAGAAGACAACTGCTCTTATCTATACTATGATATAAATGTGTAATTTTTTCTTCTGTCTGTTCTGGTACTCTGCCTGATGGCCTGGGATAGCAGATATAAAAGAAAAGGAAGAATTCAACTACAATAGCAGTCAACCCTGACAGAGTATTAAGGATTTAGGATTAGGGGCATTTTGTCAAAGTCTACGTAATAGAGTACAGTACAGAGGGGAATAGGGTCACCCTAAGATCCTGCCACAACAAAACATCACCATACCGTAAAGTGTCATGTTACTAAAAATATCAATATTATTAACATTTCTTGACATTTTAACACGTTGATAAATTAACATCCCATCACATATAAGAGTTGTCTGGATAGAAAATTTTGAAGTCAGCTTATGAATACATATGGCATTTTTCAGTGTCATCCCATTAGCACATCTGCCAATAAATCTATAATCACCTTAACCAGGGTGGTAGGAATTGTACATGTATAAATGTGCAGTGGATATACAGTATATGATATACAACGTATGAAATCTGTAAATTAAAAAAATAAATGCAAAATTGGCAAAATAAATTGCCACAAGGTCTTCCTGTAATAAGTAGAAAATAATAAAATGTACTTTGGTTAAGTCATTTTTTCCATTAGCAATTTCTTTCTGCACTCACAACATTAAAGCATATATCACAGTATCATTTTCTGAAATGTACGGTTACTTCCTTGTAATGTGTTCTGTTATCTTCTGTAGAAATTGCTGAAAATGAAGTTTGCATATTACTGTATACCTTAATTTCATGCATCAATAGCATTGCTTGTGTAACATACATTGTACTACATATCACTATAATATACAGTCTTAATATATGGCAATGCAGTAAATTGAAAAATGTATTCTAGAAATCATTTTTGTTTTTGAAAGAAAAAAAAACTAAAATATCATTTAAGATTAAAAATCACTCTTGATTATACAGAACATGAAAGCTTATTCTGTCAAAGGTTGTCGAAGTTATGGGACAAGTGGATTGCGAGAGTCATAGTCGTACAGTGTTTAGAACTGCTGTCTTACAGCTTCAGCAATCTGGGTTTTGTGGTGTGAAATGTTGCATACAAGTTGATAAATATTTTGTATGTCTTTATTTGGAACTTAGGCAAAGCAATGTAATATTAGTATTACATTAGTGAGTAGCATTCATGTTTAGCATCCCCACCACACCCCCAGAGACTAAGTCAGGATAGTGAATTTTACGACAGGGTTGGGGGAAGCACCTCAAACAAGTTTGGCAAGTGATTCTCTGCAGGACTCTCTCAGTCAACCCCCCCCAAGCTTCAAGTTAACAAATGGTTTTGGGGACAGGTGTGAAGGTATTCTCTGCCCCATTGGCCTGAAGTGTGGCTGTTTGGAATTGGCTTGTATCAAAAGACTTTAAGAACCATGACACCCTATTGGCTCTAGGTTGTGGACAGAGAATCTATAAATTTGCTTGCTTTACCCCTCCCTAGCTCTCTCTCCTACAACATCTGATGAAAGAGCATCTCACACACCATGAACTGAAAAGGACAACACATTGAAGAGCACAGCTCGGCAGCCATATTGAGACAGGCATGCGGCCTGATCTGAAGAAAGCTGACCTCAAATAATGTCTTAACTAGAGACATTTTAAGTAACTAACAAGTCTTTCTGCTGCCTGCAACTATACATCAGCTTTTATCAGGTTTTATGGTTGCTAATGTTCAAATGTACTTTGCTTATTGTTATTATTTACGAATATTATCAATAATACATTGTTTAAATTGTAACTTAACTCCTGCTTGTCTTTTACTACACCTAATTGCCTGAAGTTATAGATGTAGAAGGGAAGGTAGGGAAAGTTATATAGTACAATACCTTATAAACAGTGGTAAGTCTGTGAGATTTGAAGCATTCTGACAAAGGCTACATATTAATAATACAAAAATGGAAAGTAGAGTAATATATCACTCTATCAAGACAAAACACTGGGTTTGACTCCTTGCTTGATTCATGTCTATGTGCAGTTTGCACTTTTGTTCAGATGCTTCTTTTTCCAGATATCTCAAAGATGAGATTTACTTTAACTCAAGTGCAGAACATAATTAATTCTCCATATCTAAAAATTACAAAAGTGAAATGTCTACTTTGATAAATGGAATTTAAATATTGAGTGAAGTATGATAAAGTTATGGACAACTACAAAAAATATTAAAGTGAATTCCAATAATCACATATAATGAGATAAAATATGTGATATTTTCCCAATATGACACCCACATTTCGCATTAATATCACGTTTAATGTCCCGGCACTTTAATATCACCTTGCATGTGGACAAACTGATATATGGGACATTAAACGTGATATTAATGTTAATTAATTAACTGTAAATATATAGTGGTGAGTTAGCAATACTTCATGAAGTAGTTGGGACACTGGGTACATTTTTTAAAAGTCATATGAAAGGATGTAAATATTGCAAACTGAGGAAGAGCAAGGAAGACAGTAATTTTGATAGGACCTATGCAGGACTATCATCACATTTGTCTGCTGCACCTGTTCAAGTGCCAGTGGGCTAGTTGGCATTAGCGCTAGTGAGAGCTCTAGTTGGTCTAGTGATACAGTACTTCTACTATATCACCTTCTTTATTGTCAGATGTGGCTAAAAGTGAGTGCCTGAAATTTGAAATCTTGTGGGTGTTAAATGTGATGGACAAGCATTATTTATACACGATGAAGATGTCATTAACCTTTTCAGAAAATGTTTCTTGATAGTGGGACAGAGTCATACAATGTGTGGACACCCTTCCCAAGGTATACCTTGTACTTCTAAACCACAACAATTTACTACTAAAATATCCTAAAATATTTTTTTATGATTATGTATTTCCCTAATAGGCATCGGGTTGCTAGCACCTCAACACAGCAGACTTTCTGTATTAAGTGCATTTTAAAGTATTGTGTTTGTGAACAACACTCAAAAAAAAAACTGCTTATTTTATGACTTCTTTGCATCTTTTGCTTGCATACACCACAATATTAGTATAAGCCTGATTTATGAGCACGACATGCATAATGGCATATTTGTTGTCCAGAAAGCAATAAATTTGTTTTAAAAATGTATTGGCCCTGTCTAGAATTGCATAAATAGTGTGGAACTGTGCTATCCTTCTGGGGTAAATAGTGTGAGCCTTTAACTTTAAAATAAGCCACATTTTTGAGTTCATATGTGTTCTTACTAGGTTCATGTAATTTTACTGTGGATATTCAAAACCAGAGTGTAAATTAGCCCTATATTCTTGTGCTGCTTGGCCCTGGAGAAGTCAAAAAAAGTGCTGAATTTCAAATGTACTAAAGTGTACAAACCTTACATGTGGCGGTGGTAGCAGAGGTGTGGCCAGCCCTTACTCCTGTGCACCTTCAAAAAGTGAGAAGAACGGTATGACATGGTTCCCACTCTAACTACAGAGTATCTGCACAGCACACTGAAACACAGCTACTAAACACTGAAGACACATTTTAAAGCCAGGCATAAAAGTAATCCTCTTAAATTACACACAGGTACAATCTGTATATGAAACAAACAATAAAGGGGGTGTAAAAGAGAAAACCAACAGTCATCACAGGTCACATCTAACATGGTTTAAATATTGATAAAATGGTCTCCTTTAAAAATGTCTAAGGGCTGAATCTGTTTCAGCAGGCCTTGAGTTTGATACCTCTGCCCTAGAGTGTTCTCCAAGGATGCCGCTGACCGGGGTTTTTAACTTCTTCTTTTCTATTGTCAACTGGTCATAGCTCAGTGTGGACACTTTTTGTGACTGAAGACAGAGAAGAAAATTAAAATTAGTCAAAACCTTTTATTAATACATACCAGGCAAAGGTAAAAATGTCAGAGAAACACAGTCCTAGGACACCGCACTTCATCTGCCTCGAGCGCAGATGTCCTTGTTCTTTTATACCTTTCTAATCTCCTGATCGTTGACCATGTAAGCAAAAAATAGCATCCTGACTCATTGTACTTTTCCAATTTTTGTAAAGTCATTACCCTAAAGGTATATTTTCTTGTCACACACATCATCAAAAGAAACTTCTAGAAAGTATACATGCTTTTTGTCACGCACGCAAAACACAAACAAGTTTCATCACTCTGTCCTATTTTCTATACACACATACATTTTGTTCAATTATATCTTTTTATGTTTTTACACTCCTCCCTTTTTGAACAAAAATGATGTGGGCCTATATAATTCTATCTTGAAATGGTTGATGAAGGGGAAGGGGAAAAGGAAGTGGAAGAAGCTATACGAGACATGCGCTCCTCATGTAGCATATATGCCCTTTCCATAGAGGCGGTAAAGTACTTAGATATTATATAGCGAACCAAAGGAATAATACAACAACCAACCAGGAGGAGGAGACAAAATGTCACAACCAAAGAAATGAAAACAGATCTTATCCATTGTCCCCAGGATCCGAAGGAGGATGCAAACCACTGATCCCAGGGATTTGTAATGCCAGAATTAGTGGAAAGTTCTTTAGAGAGAGCAGTAAGGCCTGCCAATGCACGAGTTATTGATCCATCTGGCGCGGTATTATTTGGAATATATGTACAACAAGCATCACCAAACATAGCACAGACACCTCCCTTTTCCGCAAGTAACATGTCCAGGGCTAGACGATTTTGCCAAGTCATCAGAGAAGTACGATCAAGCTGTTCATGTATGCCTTCAATAGCGTCTTTGGTGAAGTTAAGGAAACGTTGTTGGTTATAATAAAGATAATTAATCCAGTCTACATTCTTATTAATAGTAATTTGGGGTATGATAGATTCAAAACCGGCTGCGACTTGATCCCTAGCTTTAAATCTGTCTGGGACACCCCTAGGGACTCCAATAGCATCTATGTATACTCCAGGGCCATGTAAGGAGATATTAGTAGGCGTATGGAAAAGGGAGCGGGCATGTCGGAAATAAAAAGGAGGTGTGGAATAATATGGGGAGTGAGAGGGAGGTAAGGATAGAAGTCTAAAAGGCATAACTAATTGGATTGGAGCACAGGTACCAGACCAGTTAGGGGGAAGGGTGGCAAATAATTTGGACCTACAGCACATCCACCAAATATCTGATCTAGGAGTGGTTTGGGAGAGAAGAAAGGAAGACAGAACGGTGTTCAGAGA
This sequence comes from Erpetoichthys calabaricus, assembly GCF_900747795.2. NCBI lineage: Eukaryota > Metazoa > Chordata > Cladistia > Polypteriformes > Polypteridae > Erpetoichthys > Erpetoichthys calabaricus. The sequence continues at coordinate 282,298,413 of NC_041395.2, forward strand.
AAAGTTAACCTGAAAAGTTTGAGAACAGAAAGAAAATGGTAATTCTCCTACCCATGTCGTTCCATAAGATTTGAAACATGTATAATTCCCTTCGTGAGTTTGAAACATAGGGGTATCCATGTGACGGGTGGGGGGAAAAAGAATAGATAGATTAGAACACTTTGAACCAGAGAGGGGTTTCTTGGAAGTAGTGAATAAGTACAGAAGGCAGGGCAACCCCACGGGGTCAGAAATGTTAACAATGAGAACGATTAACTTGCTTAGCTGAATAGAGAACCCACTGCAACCATCTATTCTGATCTCCATAACCAGTTTCTACTGAAAAAGTGGATGAAAGGGTGGAAATATTCATAATCTTAACAGGAGAAAAATCTGAACCAAAAGTTGGGGAGATGGGTGTGTGTGCCAGAGAATGAGGGGTGTTAGTAACAGGATTGTCAATCTTAATTAGAAATCTCCCCAAAGGGTCTGTTCCAGATACATATGCCCCTAATACATAAATACCTGAGTCATGTAAAGAGGGGTTCTTCAAAGTAATGATCAAGGGGTTACAATGGTTGTCAGCACATTCATGAGAGGCATGTCCTTTTATGATAGAAAACCGATTTTTCAAACCGTATTTTTGGGCCTCAAAAGGTTGATAACCCCAGTCCTCAGTTCCAGTGTTAGCAAAAACCCATTGCCAGTTGTTGCAGTCACTTCCCCTCATACACACGTATTTGTCAGATCCGGTCCACTGGGCTTGTCGACCAGTCCCACAGTTGATAATAGAGCAGAAATCAAACTGCACTGATGTGGTAATTCCTAACGGGAAAGTTAAGGTGACCAGGGCAGTAGACAAGGGAAAAGAAAAGCATAGTAGCACAGCAATCAAGGGTGCCATCTCTTGCAATGTGAGGCGTGAATCCAAGCAGGCAGTCCTTCAACTTTCACGGCGTGTGGTGTGGATAGAAGAATTTGGAATGGTCCTCTCCACCTAGGCTGATGCCAGTGTTTCCTCCGAGTATCTCGAACCAGGATCCAGGTGCCCAAAGGAATTGGTAAATCCTTGGAAAGGGGGCTGGTCCTCCAGGCTTGATTAACCTGCTGGTGGATTTCCTTCAACGAGGTTCGTAAACCTACAAGACTAGAGAGAAGATCATTGTCCACAGTATGCAAATTCACATTTCCTACAACCATGCCAATGGGCATGGGACGTCCGGTCAGAATCTCAAACGGCGATAGTCCCAGTTGTCGGTGTGTCCGTCCCCTTAGTCCCATTAAAGCTAAGGGTAGTGCATCCGGCCATGATAAATTAGTTTGTTCACAAATTTTTGCGAGTTTAGCTTTTAAAGTGCCATTGCATCGTTCTACGATGCCTCCGCTTTGGGGATGGTATTTACAATAATGGTGCACATTAATTTGGAGCCAGGTGGTTAATTCATTTATAACTGAGTTCACAAAATGAGTGCCATTATCTGTTTGTAACTTTTGAGGGATGCCCCATCTTGGAATAATCTCTTTAATTAGTGCTTTAGCTACTGTTTTGGCATCGCTGTGTTTTGAAGGGAAAGCCTCTACCCATCGGGAGAACACATCGACAATCACAAGACAATATCGGTACCCTTTAGACGGGGTTAGTTCAATGAAATCCATTTGGAGGTGTTCAAACGGACCCATTGGATTAGGGGTAACGGCGGGACTTACCTGGGCACCTTTTCCCACATTAAACTTTTGACATATTGCACAGCGTCTGCAAAATTGCTCTGCATATGTAGAGAAACCTACAGCTTCCCAATGTTTTTCAACATCTCGAACCATGGCATCTCTTCCTGCGTGATCGAGGCCATGGGCGATTTTTGCCATTCCTGGGAATGAGGCTTTTGGGAGAAAAGGTTTGTTAGTGTGTTTATGAGTCCAGACTCCATCAGAGAGGGACCCTTCTTTGGACCATTTTCTCCTTTCGATATCCGTGGCTGCACTCTGTAAAGAAATAATTTGATTATCAGGATCCTGGTCATTTCTCTGTTGGAATAAAGAAATTGGTGTGTTATTATATGCAGCCTCTTTAGCAAAGTGGTCAGCTAATTCATTCCCTTTGCTAACAGGATCCTGTTTTCCTGTGTGAGCTTGACATTTAACAATTGCTAGCTTCGATGGTTTGGTTATTGCTTCTAAAAGGGATTCGATCAATTTCTGATGTTGGATGGGTTTGCCAGTACTGGTCTTAAATCCCCTTAGTTTCCATAATGCTCCATGATCATGGCAGACTCCAAAAGCATACCTGGAATCTGTATAAATTGTTACGATCTTCCCTTCGGACAGCTGACATGCTCGAGTGAGTGCCACGAGTTCAGCTGCCTGTGCACTTAAGCTTGATGAAATTCGATTTGCTTCCAGCAGGCGGTCCCCTTGGACCACTGCGTAACTGGTTGATGGTGCTCCATTTTTCAATCGCAAGGAACATCCATCCACAAAAATCATTTCTCCAGTTTCTAAAGATGTTTCCTGTAGATCTACTCTAGGTTTTACAACCTTTGCTATTTCGTCATGGCAATTATGTGGTTGTCCTTCGTTGTTAGTTGGGAGAAGAGTGGCTGGATTTAAAGTGGAGCATCTTTCAATTGTAACATTTGACAAAGTACAAAGTACATTCTGATAGTGTATTGCCCTAGCAGTAGTGAGATGTGAAGTTTTGGCTTGTACTAGGATAGAATGTACAGCGTGAGGCACTTTAACTGTTAGGGGGCTCATGAGAACTACATCCGTGCTTGCTAATACAGCTTCTGTTGTTGCAGCCACAGCACGAAGACACGGAGGAAGTGCTGCGGCCACTGGATCCAGTTTTTTAGAAAAATAAGCCACCGGTCTTTGTTTATCTCCATGTTGTTGCGTCAGTACTGCATTCATAAATCCCTGCTTTTCGTCCACGAACAAAGTGAATGGACGAGAATGATCAGGCAAACCTAGCGCGGGCGCAGATAGAAGAGAAGCTTTGAGGTCACAGAGAGCCTTTTCAGCCAATTCATTCCATTGGACCTGGCCAGAAAGGGGGATGCCAGGAGTATTAGCCAATTGTTGCAACGGCATCAGTTAGATAGCATGTATAAGCCTAATGCTGCTGAATGGACCCAGGTACTTCGTCGAAAGCTTGGGACCACATGGGCCACTGTTAGCAGGGGTGTCCGCAATGACGTTCCATGGGTATGGAACCCAGCTTTAACTTGAGGACAGGGGATAGGTGGAGAAGGCGAATTTAACCCACAATGGGAGGCGTTGAGACAAAATATTGCAGAAAAATATAAAAAAGGAACGGACTGGTCCCTTATTTCTGCTGCAAAACAAAAGAGAGACGAAACGGTTGATGAATGGGCACATAGGATTCAAGACCTTATGGCTAATCACTCGGGCTTGGGAAATGCTGATGACCGCACCCGAGCTGCAGTTCCACCTTTTGTTTCCGGTTTGCACTTTGATATACAAAACAAGGTCCGCACTTCCTGTACTGAGTGGGAAAGTGCCACGTTTGATGAAGTCAAACGACATGCTGAACATGCCGAATCGAACTCTCATGCCAAATTATTGGCAGCACAGATGAACTATTATACCAGGAATGCTCCTGACCAAGGTCGAGGATATGGCTTTAAGAGGAAGGGGAAGAGGACGAGGAAAAGAGGACGAGGTGGTTTTAGAGCTCCTCCTGTTGACCACACTAAGAATCCTTTTATTCCCTCTCCCTTTAATCCCAATGTTAATTCCTACTCTTGCTACGCTTGTGGTGAAACTGGACATTTTCGTCGGGAGTGCCCTCACAGACAGCAACAGCCCCCACCTCCCCTTATTCCACCTATTTTCTCTGACACCTCTGACTAACAATACTGGCCATAGGAAAACGCTGGGACCTCCAGCCACTCTTTTCAACTACCTTTGCTCACCCATAATTCAGAGACTGATCCTTTACTGACATTGTTCGTTGATGGCACTGAGACTGTTTTCTTAATCGACACTGGTGCCACTCGCTCGCTGGCAAAGGTCCCTACCTCGAACGAAACTGGTACTGTGCTTACTGCTTCTGGACAACCTCACCTTCTTCAAGTATCAAAACCTCTTCAAGTCCAGTCACGTCCTGGCGGACATACCTTGTTCAACCCCCAAGTTGTTGTGTCAAATTACCCCTTATCCCAAACCCTCTTTTGCAGCATGGACTTTAGATATTTCCCCACACACCATTCTCCTCAAAGCCCTACATTTCTTTTTCCCCTTGTCTTTTTCTCAATTTACAGGCCCCTGACATTTTACACTGTACTGCCCAATACTTCCCTATAGAGGTAGACACCACCTGGCTAGAATCTTTCCTTACTTCTGGTACTTGCCCCGAAACCCTTCACATCTACTGTGTTTTTATTTCATCCACAAAGGCAGCTGCTTCTGTTCATTTTACATGCTCACAGCACATATATTATCTTGGCAAAATGGTGCCTCATATTTTTCCTTAGCTAAATCACACACTGTTAAATGGGGGGAAATAGGACCATGGGCGGAAGGAGGATTTCGGATGGATCACCAGAGGCTCACAATGGGCTATCCTTTGAAACACTACTTTAGTTATTAAATGGTCAGGAGTATCAAAAATACCTGGAGTAACTTGTAACCAGTTTGTTCTTTCAAGGCATTTTTCCACCCATGGTCCTATTTCCCCCCATTTAACAGTGTGTGATTTAGCTAAGGAAAAATATGAGGCACCATTTTGCCAAGATAATATATGTGCTGTGAGCATGTAAAATGAACAGAAGCAGCTGCCTTTGTGGATGAAATAAAAACACAGTAGATGTGAAGGGTTTCGGGGCAAGTACCAGAAGTAAGGAAAGATTCTAGCCAGGTGGTGTCTACCTCTATAGGGAAGTATTGGGCAGTACAGTGTAAAATGTCAGGGGCCTGTAAATTGAGAAAAAGACAAGGGGAAAAAGAAATGTAGGGCTTTGAGGAGAATGGTGTGTGGGGAAATATCTAAAGTCCATGCTGCAAAAGAGGGTTTGGGATAAGGGGTAATTTGACACAACAACTTGGGGGTTGAACAAGGTATGTCCGCCAGGACGTGACTGGACTTGAAGAGGTTTTGATACTTGAAGAAGGTGAGGTTGTCCAGAAGCAGTAAGCACAGTACCAGTTTCGTTCGAGGTAGGGACCTTTGCCAGCGAGCGAGTGGCACCAGTGTCGATTAAGAAAACAGTCTCAGTGCCATCAACGAACAATGTCAGTAAAGGATCAGTCTCTGAATTATGGGTGAGCAAAGGTAGTTGAAAAGAGTGGCTGGAGGTCCCAGCGTTTTCCTATGGCCAGTATTGTTAGTCAGAGGTGTCAGAGAAAATAGGTGGAATAAGGGGAGGTGGGGGCTGTTGCTGTCTGTGAGGGCACTCCCGACGAAAATGTCCAGTTTCACCACAAGCGTAGCAAGAGTAGGAATTAACATTGGGATTAAAGGGAGAGGGAATAAAAGGATTCTTAGTGTGGTCAACAGGAGGAGCTCTAAAACCACCTCGTCCTCTTTTCCTCGTCCTCTTCCCCTTCCTCTTAAAGCCATATCCTCGACCTTGGTCAGGAGCATTCCTGGTATAATAGTTCATCTGTGCTGCCAATAATTTGGCATGAGAGTTCGATTCGGCATGTTCAGCATGTCGTTTGACTTCATCAAACGTGGCACTTTCCCACTCAGTACAGGAAGTGCGGACCTTGTAATATAGTGGATTATTTTTTAGTCTAACTTTATTTTCTTTTGGCATGTCTTGGAAAGTAGTAGTGTTTATTGTATGTGCTCAGAGCCCTCATATATAAATGGTGCATATGCACAAAAATGTTGTGTACACCTGTTTATACGCTCACTTTGAGATGTATAAAAACTAAACTTTGCGTAAAGCCATGCACATTTTCACGGCACTCTCACACCATGCATATGCACTTTTCTGTTTGGTTTTGCAAAGTGGCAGCACCCAGTGCTAAAGCAGTACTACTGTTTCTATGTCGTTTCTCTTCTTTTTCGTATTTACATCCATGATGCAGGATTTATCAAATACATCAAAATTAATTACATATCATTTACAAATTTTATTCACTTGAATGTAATCATTCTGTAAGAATATAATGGTGCACGGGATGGCCAAACTATTCCAAATTGCTGCTTTAGCATTGTTAGAAGACATTGCAAATGGAAGAATTAGAAGAGACTGCATAAGTATAGATGATGATGATTGGCTTCTTAGTTGTTTCGATTTCTAACAGCTATCCTCTGTGTTCTGAACTGGGGCCAGCTTTTCAAAGGCAGACTTTGAGGAATTATGCTTTATCTGCTCCTTTGCGAGTTCTGTCCAACTTTGAGTTTTTAGCCACAAGAGGTTTTCAACGAGAACTTGCTGACAATCGAGTATTTCACAAACATCACTGAGTCATGCCAGCGGTATAGGATAGTATTAACAGCTTTTCATCCAGATATATTTAAGATTTCCTTACACTGTGTTTGAACAGTGAAACATCAATGCACAATTCTTGGCAATGTCTGGTTTTCTAAATGTAATCTGAGCGGACAACTACATGCACATTACTATTGCAACAGAGCTGGACAAGTTACATCAGTCATGGATAAATCACCAAAAGAATGAGCTGGCATTACATCATCTACAGCAGGAGAGTCTATAAATATGGCAACTCCGCAAAGTGCAACAAAAGGCAAGCAGTCCATTTAAGCATAGCGAGTCACCTCACAGAGCCATGTAATATTGCAGAGTATCTATCAGTTGTGGCGCTTGTTGCTAAAGCTACACTAAAAAAGACACCTTCAGAGAATGAATTTGCTTATTTAAATAAAAAGCATTTGCACTCTATTAATGTGCTGCTCTGTTGTCCAGAGAAAGTGTGTTGCATTGTGCAAGCACGTAGAGTGCTGCATAATGTGGTACACAATCGTGGCTTGCCTGTACCTGAAGGGTATGGTATGATGAACTTGACCTTGACCCACCAAATGGTCTTCCAAATCAGACATCATTACAAGTTTGTTTCAATGTAATTAGCAGAATATAAAAACATGCAATCAAGTGCAGAATTTATTTTTTAAACAATTCATTTAATTTGTGGTCAGTATCACATAGTACATACCTTATATTCCTTAGTTCATTGGCCACATCTCTTACAGCATCCACTATTGAATTTTGTGACTCCAGAACAGCGACCATAAGCACACAGCCAGATGATCGCCCAGAGGTTTCTAAGGCAGAGGTGTGTGTGCAGCCAGTGCCCGAAGATGTGCAGGGCACAGCAGCACCATCACCGCATGGTATTCAAGTCCTCAGCATGGGGGTCAGCATTTGCAGTATTGTCTGAAACAAAATAATCAGATGGTGGGCTGCGATTTGCCTTTTTACGTCAACTGATATCTGACCACTTTTATATTTCGGAACAATGTGACTGAACTTGAACTTTCAAGTGTCTCTGCCACTTTGTATCACTCAATCAACTTCCTTTTGCTGCTTATACCACTGCTTAAGCCAACAAATAGTATAATTTTCCTTGCCTTCACTTCACATTCACTGAAATTATTCTTTTTTATATGTCCTTTTACCATTATATTTTAACAAAACAATAAATGAAAGGGGCTCTTTACTGTATATTGATTTGCATATTCAAAAATGCTAAATTCTGGGAGGAGTCAGGGTGGGGCTGTAGGCACGTACTCGTGCATTAAATTTCATGTTTTTTGGTATTTATAAAGGGGAAGTGCATGGAACTTGCTGTTCACACAGTTTTATGCATCTGGAGTTTTTTGTGCATACGCACATTTCCAGCTTTGTCCATATGCCATGTTTTAGTATGAATTCTACACATACTGTTGTACATGAGGTCCTAGATCTTTATATGTAAGACTAGGCGGCTCTGCCCCCGGGTTGGGTTTACTGGATATACAATTTAAAGAGATTGTTATTTCCATGGGAATTGTTACATATGCATTATTTTCACTTTTACTTTAAAACTTTTGTAAAAACAATAATTGTACTTTTTTCCGACCCCAGTTACATCTCTTTCTCGCAGGACGTATAACGCTGCTCGCGTTATGAAGGGGGTGCGGCTGAACACGTTCTATGGAGATGCTGTCGGATCATCTGCTGTCTTTCTGCTGCTGGCAAGCTGCCTGTTCTGCTTGTCTTGCTGCCCAATCATTTCAAAGCCTGTACAGCAGCTGTCCTTACAGCAGCCACATCGTGTCTCTGCTGCTTGTATTGTGAAAGGGGGTGGGGGGTTAAGGTGGCTGAATACACGTTAAGGAGAACCGGTCGGATCACCTGCTGGCTTTCTGCTGCTGTCGAGCTGCATGTTTTGATTGTTGCGTATCGTTGTTTTAAGAGCTGGGAGCACATGAAGCGTGTCTGCCGAAAGCAATCCAACAACTGCTAGGTTAGATGTCCGTGGACTTGTTTTAAATGATGTCTCACTGCCTTGTCTCACGTGACGTTGTAAAAACAATACTTGTCCGTTATGGGGGGGGGGGGGGGGGGGTGTGTGTGTGTGTGTGTGTGACTGAACACATGCTAAAGAGATGTCATTTTAAAGCCTGTACAGCAGCTGTCCTTTTGCCACTTTGCGTCTCTTTTTGTTTCATCTTTTTATTAAGCACCTTTAAACTTATTACGGATTAAACTTTTTTTTTTTTTTTATCTAAATTTTTTTTGAATTGTTGTTATTTTTGTTTTTGAATTATTTTGGTTGCATCATTATGTCACTATTTTGCTTTTGTCTGTTTTCTTATGGACACTTCATTTTGCATGCAGTTTCACATGAATTCTGACTCATTTTTTATAGCAAGAAATGCTTGTTGTTACTAATGTAGTACTGATAGCTTTTGGAGTGTGACAACATTGTCACTTTAAACAATTGCAGCATGCATAACTAGAAAAATAATAATCATAAAGAAATACTCTACAAAATAAAAAACAAATTGTTTCAGAAATAAAGCTTTTAGGTTTGTGATCTCTACCTTTGTTCTCTTCTTTCAGGTTCTCATTTTGTTTTTGCCATTCAATCAATAACGCATACCCAATATTCTAATTTTAGCAGCTCGATGTGCAAGTAGGTAATTGTCCTTGAAGAGAGTGTACTGTTTCACTATCCTTGTACTGTAGATATCCTGCATTCTTACAGGGAGGTGAGTCTGTGTTTTGCTTGGTTCCACCATATCCAGAATTCCACAAGAAACGACAAAAAATTTCCTGTTACAAAAGAAAAGAATATTTTGATACCTACAGAAGCAATGGTCAATGCTGCAAACAGACAGATACATAAACTACACCATAACTTAATTAAGGCAAACATAACATCTAAAACAGGTGCTAAGTCTAGGTGTAGGAGCCAGTTGTTCAGTTGGAAAATTTTGTTCTTACCTCTACATGAATGTAATTTGGCTGTGGATTTTTCTAGAAGATAACTAAAAAGATTGATGTTGTACAATTGAAACTTTTGTTTTTTTCTCAATTTTAATGTTAAAGCACTTTATATTGTTCTGACTCACTTGCATTAATCATCAAATTCTGCTCATTTACTGTGTTTTTGATATAACCTGTGTGTTTATGTATTTAACCTTTGTATGGTCTTAGCAGTTTCCTGTAGTTCAGTGTAGCTGTGAGTGGCGAGGTAACGCAGTGGTTAATGCTTCATGGATGCAGCCTTCTGACTTTGAATGCCACACCCCAATGTCATCTGTGTGAAGTTTGCCTATTCAACCCATGTCATGTAAGGCTTTCCCCCCATGACACTGACCAGGACTAAATAGTTTTGAGAATATAATGTGTATGTGAACAAGCTTCTTGTGGCATTGAATGCAGAGCATTCTGAATTGACTGATGCCCCAGGTTGAATTAGGAGGTTTGAGAACAATAAGACACTATAGTTGTAAATGTGTGCAAACACTTGATGCCTGTACTCCGTGAAGAGCAAAGCACTGTATGAAAATTAATTGATGACATGTTTTATAATTGGAAACGGGTAAGCTAAGTGAGCACACTGAGTCAGAGACAGGAACTGAACATTCAGTGCTATGTTTAAAAGTCCAGTGCCTTGGCCACTTTACCACACTGCCTGTTATTAAGAAGCAGGTATGTTTCAAGTCAAGTTAGACCCTTTGCAAAGACACACAGCTCATATACTGTAGTTTTAGACTCATGAAAACAAGGGGGAAAAAAAACGTGATTGGAGTGCAGTCCATGTTATGCTCTTGTATTGCTTTCCACCAGTCCTGGATGACCTTGAGTGGTGAGTGCTTTTTAAAAGGCATTGGATTGAAGGGCAGTAAGCCGAAGCACATATTAATTAAATGTTGTTACAACAGAGACAGCTTTTGAATTTGTTTCTAGTAAACAACCAAGAGAACGTACTGCATCGTTCCTTTGCTTCAACATTTCAACAGTTTCAAATAATTCTGAGATTGTCAAAAGGAATATTCATTTTTGAATTATTCAGTTTCCTTAAATCCATTCCTCCTAACAGCCTCCAACTCCAACCAATCGTTTCCCAAATTTGAACTTGTTATTCTCGGGCCAAGGGGCTAATAATTGTGATTTGTATCAGTCATTTCCATTCACAACAGAATCACAAATCCTATGAAAGTACAGGACAGGGATTCATTTCCTTGTCAGGGCCCATCGACTGCAGCACACAAAATGATTTGTCAGCCTTCTTCACGACACATTGAGATGGACGAGTGTACTGAATGGAGTTGACCAAGGATGGAAGTTAGAGCAAGCAGAGGTGAAGAGAAAAATAGTATGCACAGCATGTACTTTTTAAAAATTGTATTTTCTTCCATATTGGGGTAGTTTATCCATATGTTGTTTACATAATTTTATGGAAGCTTAACTTCTATGTTCGTTTGCAAAGTTCATCTAACAAACATTTAGCAATAATTGTAATTTAATATGACTGCAATGTGTTTCAAAATGATTTTGTAGGTTTTACAATGTAGTTGTTATTGAATCATGGTATTATTGATAATGCTGTTTTTCATGATAAGACCAATGCTTTTATCTTTATGTTATATACTGTATTTGCCATATCTAACGGGTCTACTCTTTTCCACATTCATGCAAAACAGCAGTGTGCCAAGGCATTGCTTATTTATTATAACAGTTCTGTATATCAGGCTCAATTTAGGTGTTCCAAGTAATTTAAAAAAAATGTAATTTGTCCAATATTTTGCCTGTGACAAATTTGCCATTCCAGTAATTTATGCAGACTGTGCTCATTGAAACACATATGTCACCTTATCAGTACATCTGTGCACTCCGTTTAATCACAAATCATATTCATTAAAAGCAGAAATGATCTGGCTGATCAGACGTAATGTGACTGTAAAGTTCATTCATACCTATGCCAATACATTCACTTGTCAAATTTCTTTTATTTGTTAAAATTTTTTCTAGGTTTTGTAGTATTTTTTTTGTGAATTATCCCCTGTGAATTAGTGAGGAAGTATAAGTCCCAAGCAAAGAAATACTGGGAGACCAACCTTGTCATCCCCAATTACTTCTTTTAAATAGAAACAAAAATACAGGCGCCCATTGGTGTGGAGGCAACAAAACAAATCAAAACAAATTAGCCCCAACTCGGCTTTGTATTATTGGCTGTTTGGTCATTTATACAGTAGTTGCATCTATTGTCGTGCTCTGTTCACAGAGTAATGCCTTTTCCCATTGATCCTGTAATTTACAGGTTGGAAGTGGAGGTGTCCTCACTGGGCGTCTTCTCACTGCTGTGGAATTAATACAAGAGGACATGATTAGCTATAGTACCCCCTCCCTACCTGGGGTGGTATCACATACATTAGAGAATCTCTGAGGGTGATCAACAGATGCGCATGCGCGACACCTCTTTTGTTTATTGTAATGTTTGTAGTTTTGTCTGAGTCTTTTTTCATACTAAACTGAGATTCAGATTATGCCCTATATAAGCCATATGACTACAGTAATCCCTCCTCCATCGCGGGGGTTGCGTTCCAGAGCCACCCGCGAAATAAGAAAATCCGCGAAGTAGAAACCATATGTTTATATGGTTATTTTTATATTGTCATGCTTGGGTCACAGATTTGCATAGAAACACAGGAGGTTGTAGAGAGACAGGAACGTTATTCAAACACTGCAAACAAACATTTGTCTCTTTTTCAAAAGTTTAAACTGTGCTCCATGACAAGACAGAGATGACAGTTCCGTCTCACAATTAAAAGAATGCACACATATCTTCCTCTTCAAAGGAGTGCGCGTCAGGAGCAGATAATGTCAGAGAGATAGAGAAAAGCAAACAAATCAATAGGGCTGTTTGGCTTTTAAGTATGCGAAGCACCGCCGCACAAAGCTGTCGAAGGTGGCAGCTCACACCCCCTCCGTCAGGAGCAGAGAAAGAGAGAGAGAGAGAGAGAGACAGAGAAAAACAAACAATCGAAAATCAATACGTGCCCTTCGTGCTTTTAAGTATGCGAAGCACCGTGCAGCATGTCGCTTCACGAAGCAGCTGCACAGAAGGTAGCAACGTGAAGATAATCTTTCAGAATTTTTAGACAAGCGTCCGTATCATCTAGGTGTGCGAATAGCCCCCCTGCTCAATCCCCCTACGTCAGGATCAGAGAAAGTCAGCGCAAGAGAGAAAGAGAGAAAAGTAAGTTGGGTAGCTTCTCAGCCATCTGCTAATAGCGTCCCTTGTATGAAATCAACTGGGCAAACCAACTGAGGAAGCATGTACCAGAAATTAAAAGACCCATTGTCCGCAGAAATCCGCGAACCAGCAAAAAATCCGCGATATATATTTAAATATGCTTACATATAAAATCCGCGATAGAGTGAAGCTGCGAAAGGCGAAGCGCGATACAGCGAGGGATTACTGTACCTCAGCTTTTGGTTGAGTCTTTAACTATTACTGATCTTTTTGTTCCTGTGATATTGTAGGTCTGTAGCTCAAAAAGAGTGGCCATTTTAATTAATAAATAGTTGCGATCTGCCATGAAGACGCTCTGTCTCCGAGTTGGTGCAAGGCAGTCAGCTGTCCGTGCGTTGCCTTCCAGTATTTATGATTTCTACAGTATGTGTCAATGCAAAGCCATATATTTCATCTTAAGTAAACAAAATTAGGAACTCAAAATTAATATAACTCACTAAGAATGGCTGTTGTATTCAGTACTTACGTTAAGTACTTAAGGAGGTCTTTGATTCTCTCTGGCCAAGTGTTGCTACCTTTATAAATGCTAGCTTGATTTCTGGCTGTGTTCTTGCTGCCTTGAAATATGTGGTGGCGCAGCCACTTATCAAAAAACAAAAAACTGGACCTCTCTAATCTGTGAAAATTCAGACCAATTTCAAAGCTGCCCTTTTTTATCTAAAGTCTTGGAAACAGTTGTCCTTACTTAATTACAACCATTTCTGGATGAAAATAGTATTCTGGAAAAATTCCAATCTGGGTTCATATCCTGTTACAGCACTGAAACAGTCTTGTTAAAGTATTACAATGACCTCCTAACTAGTGATGCTGGAGATTCTGCTATTCTTGTGCTGCTAGATCTTGCCTCAGTTTTTGATACTGTGGATCATATAATTTTTATATCCTCCCTTGAGCAGTATGTAGACATCCAAGGTGATGTCCTTAAATGGTTTAAAGCTTATCTAAGCAACAGGAGTTTTTCTGTTCACTTTAGCTCCTCTTACTTGTGGGGTTTCATCCTCAGACCAGTTTTCTTTTTGGTATACATGTTACCTTTAGGCTCGATTGTCAAGAAGTATGGCTTCTCCTTTCACTGTTATATATGGCACTCATATCTATTTGCCACTAAAATCAAAACAGAGATAGACAATACAGACCCTCCATATGTGCTGAATGATATTATAACTTGGATGTTAATGAATCTTCTTAAACTAAATGATAATACTGAGATTGTGGTTTTCAAAGGCTCCAAAACCTTGAGCGTCCCTGATGTTGCTCTTGGCCCGCTTGCCAAATATCATAAAGATTCAGTTAGGAACCTACGCGTGATTTTTGACAGCTCGTTCAATCTCGACAAACAGATAGATTTGGTGGTTGAATGCAATTCTTTCCAGCTGAGAGTTTTAGCTAAGGTAAAGGCTTTTCTTTCTTTCAGTGACCTTGAAAAGGATATCCATGCTTTTATAACATCTCATTTGGACTGTTACAATTCTTTATATGTAGGTGTGGACCAAGCCTTATTATGATGCCTACAACTAGTCCCAAACAGTGTTGCTCACTTATTGATTGGCTCTCATAAGCCTGACTATGTTTCAGCAATACTGACCTCACTCCATTGGCTTCCTGTTCGCTTCAGAATCGATTTTAAAATTCTATTACTTGTTTTTAAATGTTTGAATGGATCAGCCCTGTCTTAGCTCTCAGAACTTCTTCAATTGTTTGTGCCAACAAGAGCACTGCGGCCTACTAGCCAGATGCTCTTAGTTTTTCCAAGGTCGAGGTTGAAGCAAATGGGGGATCAAGCTTTAGCAGTAGCTGCTCCTGTCCTTTGGAATGGCTTGCCTTATTATTTTACCTCCGCCCCAGTGTTGGCCATTTTTCATTCATTATTAACGACTTATCTATTTTCGCTGGCATTTCACCCTGCAAAAAGTTGACATTATGTTTGTATATGTTGGCTCATGTACATGCATGATGACAAATATGTATGCATGGGTGTGGATATTTTGAGTTTATCTTTTATGTAATGGTTATTACATTAAAGATAAGATGCAATGGTTATGTTTGCAGTTTTTCTGATGTGTATATGCTATATAATATTTTAATTTTTTTCTTTTATCCTTTCTTGTACAGCAGTGTTTGGCTTTTGTAAATGTGTTTTATAAATAAAATTTGACTTGACTTAAATTACAATAAAAACAATATTACTGATACATTAACAGCAGTTCATAATAATTCAATATAGGATTGTGGACTTATAGAGACAGCACTGTTAATATGTACAGAGTACAATGAAATTTGTACTTGCATGTATTTCATTGACATGATGTTTTAATAGCAAAGCCCCACAATGACATGGTCTAATGGAGCCAACAATTTTAACTTAAAATTTGAATATAGATTTTACCTTTCTATCAGGTAATTCTTTTAAAAATTGTACTTTTAAGAAATACTAGCCAACCCACGGCGTAGCATACGCCGCATAATTATGTATTGATGGGTGACCACTTCCTGAACGACATAGTTGTCAGTACTTGTAGTCACAGTTGAGAAACACTTTTTTAATGTCTTTTAAGCACAGGGGAAACAATGAACATGTGAAACATCCGTAATGTAATAAGCCACCAAGAAAAGTAAAATTGCAACAATGCTATCTACAGAAGTGAAAACAAATTTGAGCGCGGTGTATTTTTTAACTGCCTTGTGGCACTGTAGTAGTGTTGCTGCTTTGCGGTAAGGAGACTCTGGAAGATTGTGTGTTCGCTTCCCGGTTCCTTCTTGTGTGGATAGCGCTTTGAATACTGAGAACACCGCTATATCAATGTAACGAAGTATTATTATTCCTATGTGTCCAGCACGCTCTCTCTCTCGCGCGCGCCTGTATGTGTGTGTCACACGCTCTCGCTCGCTCGCTGCACGTGGTCCTGCAGGCAAACGCCGCAAAAATAATATATTGATGGCTGAACACTTCCGGAAAGACACAGTTGTCTAAAAGGAGGGAAAAAAATGAACATTTACAAAATCCGTAATGCTGCTTTCAGTAAGTACAGTGTTACCGCTTGTGCACATTAAATCTTGAAATCCTTCGAGTAACTAATTAACTAACTAACACCCACCCACACACACAGACACAGCTTGTGTAGAAGGTCATCTGCTGAGAGAGCGTCTCAACTGTTGCAGGGCCTGCATTGGATGAAGCAGGTGAAACAGAGGCACAGGGCTTATTGATTTTTAAAGACTGCTTCCTTCATTGTGCTTTGAGAGGGAAACATACAATTGTCAGTGACTTACAATTGGAGGACCGCCGACGCTAATGAAACAGAGGCACAGGGCGTATTGGTTTTTAAAGACTGCTTACTTCATTTTGTTTTAACCTCAGTTGTAAAGGATTGTTTTAAGGATCCCATGGGATACCCCTCGCAAACCGCTTTACACGCTGCATAAGGCGATTCACCTCCGCGAGAAACATGCCTCTATGAACAGTCAACGTGGCTCGGAGGTGCATGTGGCCTCTACGGCAGACGAATATAAATGATGTCGTTTTTTTTGGTGTCGTCGCGTCCAAGTTGGTGGGCGTGGCTCTGCGAGTTGTCGTCATATCCAATGGTCTTAGAGTTGGTGGGCGTGGCTCCTTCCTGCGTGCGCCTATGGGTGCCTTACTTGTCGGCGGCTTAGTGAATCCACGCCCCTTCCGGCGTGCTTTCCATGGTTGTCTTGCCTTAGTGAATTATATGTATAGATGAGCTACAATTAGCCATAGCCCCACTGTAAGTAACAACAACTAACAATAGAACATCAGTCAATTAAATTTCTACATTAATTAAGTTGGAGTCTGCTGTCTTTGAAAACTATTTCAGCTACCACAAGACTATTTGGGCTTCATTTTGAATAATATTATAAACTGCTATTTAAAAATGTATTCCTTGGATCCATTTAACACATGTAGCTGTTATTTTTGAATATGACTCATAGTTACAGCAATACTTAGAAAAACAAAAATGTGATAAATGACTATTTGATGAAGTAACAAAAAAACAAAATGGTTAACTAAGTCCTCAGATGCACCAGAATGTTATGTCATGCATACATTTTCTAAGTTGTTTCTATTTAGTTTGTTTTTCTTCTGAAATTTTGTATTTTTTGAAGCATGTTTGCATTCTTTTACTTTATTGGATGTTCATTTTCATTTAATGATTTAAAAAAAAAGTTCTTATTATTTGGCCCAGTGGTTCCCCTCTCTCCATTTTGGTGCTTTTCCTATTTAAGCATTTTTGAGATTTTGTAGGTCCCAGGTCTCTGTTAGAGTTTGAAATTTACAGGTCTGTTTTAAATAAGAGTGATGCTGCCACTTACGTTGCCAACTGTTTGTGTTTTGCTTACTATAAGGAGGTCTGTTTCTTTTTTTTATTTTTAGTGTTTTTACATTTAACACATTGTCTAGTTTATTAATAACTAGGGGGCTCCGCCCCCTGCTCGCTTTGCTCGCCAACCCCTGGTCTTCGGCAACCCGAAATAGATTTGAAAGAGATTATTGTCGGCGCCTGCGCCTTTCGTACTTTCCCGCGCCTTCCGTACTATCTTTGTGGACCTGTGGGGCCTCCGTAGCCTCTTCCGTTTGACTCTGGGGTGCAGCGCAGAATCCTCTTTTTTGTGTGGCTGTGTCATTAGTCATTAGCTATGGGCGCGTTGTTGCTTCATTTCTCATTCACGTTAGTTGAGCTCTTTCGTTTTTGGGCCGTGACTCCTTCTTTCGCGGTGGATAAGACTTTGCTTGCGGTTTATGAGACGCGTGCTGTAGGCGCCTGCGCAGTATGTCTCATGGTCCCATCGCCGTGTACCTGCATCCATATCCGGTTTATTCTCGGTTAGTAATATGGATTAGACACTTCAGATCAGAGTGGCTCTGCAGAAATTATTTCTTTTTCTATTGTCGCCACATGGGTGAATAGTTTCAACGTGAGTGAAAGGTATCTGTGTACATTCTAGTTATGGGCATTATAGTAGCATCTGAAAATATGAAAAATAATGTAATAAGGCAAAAACAGTCCCCATATGTGTCAGGATCCTTGCTATATGTTATTTTGTAATGGAAAGACGAGTCTTGAAACTTGCTAAATAATTTTAAACTACAAAGTAAGAAAGGTTCACATTTCAGAAACCATGCCTCGCAAACTTCTGATGTAACAGGAGAACTATTTGTTTAATTTCTTCAAAAAAAGTATATAGCCCAAGTCATTAAATCTCTGTCTGAGGGTGGGTACAAATACACCAGGCTACAAGAATGTATATACTGTATATACCTATATATATTGCAGAAGGAGTACTGGCTCTGTGGCTAAATGATCAGGGCTGGTACCTCGAAGGTTGTCAGTTCAAATCCCAGCAGTGACAGAAGGAATGCTACTCCATTGGGTCCTTCAGCAAGTCCTTTAATCTGCAATTGCTCCCGGGGCACAGTACAAATAGCCGACCCTGTGCTCTACCCCTAAAGCTCTGAGTAATTTGGGGTAGGCAATAAAGAGAATTTCCCCTTGGGGATTAATATAGTATACCAAAAAAATATATACTGGGGTGGTATGTTTATGTAGAAAGGGAATGAAGTGAAGAGTCAACTAGACGTCTGCAAAAATGGTGTAGATTCACAAAAATAATGTGTATTTTTGCAAAAAAAAAAAAAGAACAAGAACAAGAAATAAGCACTTTTCAAATATGTGCACAACTGTACACCCTAATCAGTACTCCAGTACATTTTTGTTTGCATAGTGAATGTACAGTATAATGTTCCCACATTAAGCACAATGGTAAGAAGCTGAAGGAGAGTTTTTTTTTTTAATTAATAAATAATTCTTCACTTAACACACATTTCCAGGGAAAATAAAGGTATGCCACTATCTATATACTGTGTATAAAAGTCAATATATGTGTGTCTGTATGTATGTATGTTCCAGCATCACTTCCGAACGGCTGGAGTGATTTTCATGAAACTTGGTACACGTGTTTCTCATTGGTCGACTAAAAATACTGCAGGGTGAAATCAACCCAAACCCACCTCCTTCTGGGTAAGGTGGGGGGTGATCTTATGGTCTTGTATGCATGTTATCATCCAGTTGACACTTGGAACGACCACCAGAGGGCGAACTGGAGGCGACTGCCAGCATTCTTTATGTTTGAGCAGCACCGCACCCCTGTTGCTTTTGAAATTAAATAGAGTTGGCCGGTTTCAAGTGTCAACAGGATGATAACATACATTCAAGACTGCAAGATAATCACATTTGTGAGTCTTCATTGTTTGATAATTTATTTTTATTTTTAAAGTTGTGTTTTTTTTTTATTATATTTTTATCAAACAATAAAAAAAAAACACTTTATTTTCCTCCCAGGCAATGCTGGCTATTTCAGCTAGTTGGTAAAAATAGCTTTCAGCTCAAAAATGTCAGACTTCTCCTTTAAATAGATCATCTAGCCCTTGAAACACAGCTCATCAGCAGATTTGTTCCCAGTAATATTCAGCTTTGTTTGGAAAATGGTGCTCATCAGGAAGGGTTTGTCTGTAGAGGTGTGAAGTACTACTGGTCTAATACTTTCATGTGTAAAGCAAAAGCTCAGATTTGACTTCCATTAAGAGGTGTTTTCATTCAAATCAAGGCTTAAGTAAATTCACTTACCCTATGCAGGTGCTCCTCAATCAGCTTGCCATAAGGGCACTATATAGAAATAATATACCTGTAATATAGAAGATAAAGGGTAGGAAGGCTACCAGATGATTGCTATAGTGTTGCCAGAGACTGAAGTTACCATTTTATAATTTTGCTCATGAATATTTTGCTTGAAGACTGTCACGAGACAGGCTAAGACCACAACTCACTTGTAGTGGCGAATTTAGAATGAGGACAATAGCAAAATAATTTGACGAAAGTAATATTTATTTTATATGTCATTATAAAAATGTTAAGAAGACCAAACCATATAAATATATGCACAAAAGTCCAAAGTATTACCTCAAGCACAAGAAAAACAAATGAGGTAACAGCCCCCAAAAATATTTCAAATAAACAAGAAAAGAGAGAGAAAACCTTTTCATTTAATCTTAAGACAAAAACATCTAGAACATTAATTATTGCTTTTACTGGAACAACAAAAAAGCTATTCCTAGTATCCCAGCAAAGTTAAAGATAACATGGCTGTGTAACTTATTAACTTCTATAATTCTTAGCAGCCAACTTACTTCACCTTCACTTTTCCCCATAATAAGGGAAGAATAGACTCTTATACGCACATCAACTGTCTCTCATTCAATAAGATTAATGGAGTAAACCATTTCAACACACAAGGTGATTTACACCCTTTTCTTTAAATGTATACAAAGAATACTACTTATACCCATATGCTTCTAATCTAAAAATAACCAATTTAGGCTGTTTTTTATTAATTATCTAAGTCGGCAGATCTTCATTCCACCCATTTTAAAAAAATAACAAGCATAAGGCAAACAGCTCCCCCTTCAATGTCAAAGAAGTTTGTCCTAAATCTTGTTTCAACAGCTATAGTCATGGGTTTCATATCATATCATATTCTATTCGTTTTTTTTAAATGCCAGCTCTTGCACTTGCGAATGCACACAGAGCGGACACTCACCAAAGCCCTGAAAACAAACTGGACCAAACCAAACCTCTACTGCATGATCGGGTAGCAGAATACTTTCAAATAATCCAAAATACAATATAAACTTTACAACACAATAAGACTAAGCCAGTAACTGAGAAGTTGGGTAGTAGCAAAATGTTTTAGTATATGCCAGGGGTAGGCAACGTCAGTCCTGGAGAGCCGCAGTGGTTGCAGGTTTTTGTTCCAACCCAGTTTCTTAATGAGCAATCAATTATTGCTGATGAAACACTTATTGCTTAAGTGATAGTTTGATGCTTCATTTTAGTGGTCTCGCTTGTTAAGTCTCCCCGCCCTTAATTGCTTATTTCAATCTTAAACAGCTGCATTCAGTGTGTTAATGGCTCCTTATTTAGTAATAAGATGTAAAAGACAAAGCAGCCAGAAGTTCTCCAGCTGCTAGATGGAGAACATCTGGCTGCTTTGTCTTTTACTTCTTATTACTAAATAAGAAGCCATTAACACACTGAATGCAGCTGTTTAAGATTGAAATAAGCAATTAAGGGCGGGGAGACTTAACAAGCGAGACCACTAAAATGAAGCATCAAACTATCACTTAAGCAATAAGTGTTTCATCAGCAATAATTGATTGCTCATTAAGAAACTGGGTTGGAACAAAAACCTGCAACCACTGCGGCTCTCCAGGACTGATGTTGCCTACCCCTGGTATATGCAATGACCAACGAACCACAGGACTGTGCATGTCTGTTCCTAACTACGCTATCTCTTAGCTTGAAAGTAACAAGAAAATAGAGATAGTTACTAGAGATAGGTGGTGTTGCATGATCAACATACTAAATTATTTAAGTATGTGTATGTATGCTTGTATATGAGTGTCGCCACACACGTTTGCACCCTGTGATGGGAGATGCCATCTTAAATATTTTGCTTTAAGGTCAAGCTACTATAGACAATGTGCTATAGCAGTCAAGACACTGCGAAAAGTTCATAGTGTAAGACTTCCCTACAACTCACTATGAGCCTGAGCAAGTCACTTCATTGTATATATACTTATAAACAGTTATAATGTATCTCTTGTACGACACCTTGGATAAAGGCATGAAACAAATATAAAATACTAGTCATTTAGCCCATTACAATAACGGGCGCTAGAACAGTAGTGCATAAACATTAGTAGGAACAGTCTATATTAAATGGCAAAGGACTTTGACCTCATTCTTTTTGTTGGTCGTATTTTTCTTTCTTTCAGCCTTTCTTTTGTTGATGTTTACTTGCTGAGCTGACCATTCTTCGTGGGCTGCCGCCGTGTATTGTGTGTCTTTAATTTTCTGTGACAGTAATACTGTCTTGTACGGCTCTATCTATCTATCTATCTATCTATTCAATAAGGGCGCGTAGATAATTTAGTTCAAATGGCTCTGGAATATGTGAAGAGCAACAGGTGCAGATCTTTATTTACGCACGCCTTTATTCGCTGCGCCCAATTGAGGTCATCCTTTTGAGGCTCGCTTTTTTGTGCGCGCCCTTATTGAAGGATGCCTGTGCGCGCCCTTATTGAAGGATACCGTCTTGTACGTCCGCTGGCTTGTACGTCCGTAATATATGTCCGTAATATACCTTTAATTTTCTCTGGCGGTAATACAGGCGTGCGCGTCGGTAATATGCCTTTAATCTCCTCTGACAGTAATACTGGCTTGTATGTGGCTGTAATATGCGTCACTGTATTGTGTACCTTTAATTTCCTCTCGCAGTAATACTGGTTTGTATTTCCGTAAAACGCCTCTGACTTTCTCTGACAGTAATATCGCGCATCGCACCGTGCCCCGCGCATGCGCACTTCACCAGAAGACACCCACACACGGACACCTGGACGCACATAGGGATTTTATATATATAGATAATGTACAATGTAATCCCAACACCAACCCTGAAGAATGTTTGCAGATATGGTTATTATTTGAAATTAAAATATATTCTTTGTTCACATTTTCATTTTGGGGTTGTGGAGGGCAATATCATATCAACACTGTGTACAAGGCAGGTGCCAATCCAGGACTCTGGTCCATGTCAGGAGATAGTTACACTGATTTGGCCAGTTCAGAATCACCTTTTAACCAAATATATGCTATGTAGAAAAAAACCCAAAAATCCAGAGAGAGCCACATGGGGAATACGCACAAAGACAGGCATCCACAAAAGGAATTAAGCCCAGTTTACTTGAGCTCTGAGTCATTAGCGCCTCGCACTTTTCCACTGTTCCCTTGGTGTAAAAAAGTTTACAACAATATGCAAATAAATTTAGTCTACATAAATCAATAAGAAAACGAGACATTCACCTACAGCATTAGCATGGCAGTGAGCAGTGAATGGCCATGAGCTCCTTTGCACTAAGCTTCAAAGCTCTTATTGTTTGTTATAAAGTCAATTCAATAAAGGTATAGTTAATACTTTACTATTTACCTAAATCACAGCTCTTACTATCAAGGTTGTTAATTAAATCCCTCATGTTATCTTCTGTGATGCTGTATTTTACAGTATTCTCTTTTAAATTACTGTTACTTTCTATTATAATTGTCATTTGTTATACTGCTGTAGATTTTTCCTCTTATTTTCTTGAGCTTTCAGACTATCTCTACAAACATAAGGCTTACTGTTGTATTCCTTTTAATTATACTATTAGGGTTTCCCCAGTAGTAAGCAGCATCAAATCTTTGCATTGCAGCTCGGTGTTTGTAATGATATTTCAGACTTTCACTGCAAGGTTTCTTCAGGAATAGGTTAGTCTTTTAGAATGATTTCCACACAGTGATGGTGTAGAAGGCAGTGACAAAATTCATCAAATGTGTGACCTTTTTTTTTTTGTCATTGCAGCTTGAAGCAGCAACAGTGAGAATCTCCCTCTGACACCTGGAAGAGAAGATGACAGTGTGTTTCAGATCCCCCTTGGGAGAAACATTAACAATCTTCAAGGGAAAAAAATCTATTTGGCAAAGTCTGACTTCATTTTCTAAAGAAATATTATTAAAAAATGGAAAAGGGCATCACAGAACTGTATGTGGTGTGTAATATATTTTAAGCCACCTATCTCCTATCCCACCCATTATTTTTGCAGCCAGAGGGAGACTTTAGCCAGTTTGCATTAATTTAGTTTGTCTGATTTCAAGACTTGATGCAACTGCAAATTGAAGATGACAAAAACCCTGGAATATGAAGACGAAGAATTTCCCTGGAATACAAGCCTCTCCGCACCTTGCTTATATAAGGAATGGGTCACTCAGAGAAAGCCTCACTCAACAGAGCCAGAATGGGCCAGCAGCCTCCATGGTCCATGTTCATCTTGAGTGTAAGACACAGTTACGTGTGACTTAGGAAGCTCGCCAAGGTCATGCACTGGTGTGCTTAAGTTCAACGGGTGTTCGTCAAGCTCGAGTTGATACAATCTAGGTCAATCCATATGTTGTCCTGAATTTCTGACCTACTTCAACAGGCCTGTTTGGTATCATTTCAGGAGCCACTACAGCATAGGGAAGTCGATTGGAATACAGTTTTTTATTACTGTTTATAATACTAGACATGCTGAGCCAAACACATTATAAAATAAATAGGCTTGTTTGTTTCTGAAATAAAACAGAAGTTTTGTCTCAATTTGATTTGTTTGGTTTTGCAAAGTTGCTCTTCATGTAATGTACAAACAAACCCAGAGAATGTGTTATATGCCTCACATTATTTACAGAATGTGTGCTCCATATCATAAAAGGGCTCACTGACTTCCATGGCAAACTTATTTCTATAGAATTTGGAAAGGCTCAGGTAGCACAGTATATTGAAATTGCTGTCATTTTTTTTTCTAAAAGTATTTAATAAAATATTCAACATGTTCTATGTTGAAATATCCAGCTGTTGTGCCAATATTGATAAAATTCATGAAAGTAATTAATTTATTTAATTACTGATCTAAACAGTAAGTTTAATGAAGACTCACAAATGCAAAGAGGAAGTTCTTTAAAGCAAAAGGACAAATAGGAAAATAGGAACACATTTTTTAAAAAGGCAAATAAAAACTAATTTTAAAAAGAAGCAAAGACACATTACTGTTATGTTAAGCCTCCCACACAAAAGCCAAAGTTGAAACCAGAGGCTACGATTCTCTGTTATGATTTGACCTTCTTGTTCATTCCTTTGGGTTTCCCTGAAGCTGGAATTCTCCTCTTGATGTCGTTTCTGAGGTTTTAACACCCAATCAGAATTTTGGTTAGAGCTCTGGTTTATAATTTTTTACTGTTTATTGTGGCGCCATTTTGTTTGAAAGGATGGTAAAGCTATTTGGTGAAGCACCAGGGCCATACCACTTGTGATGCCTTCAATGCACCAGTGTAAAGATCACGCTTAAATTGTCACAAGTATCTCAGATGGGACCAAAGTTAGCGTATTGCTTACTGGTGTTTTTAAACAAAACTCTGCCTTTTGACTTTGATGTTTGGTTTATGATTTGGTTTTGACATTTCTCTCTTTTTGACCTTCAGTTCAGATCTTTGTTCTTCCCTTTGACTCCATTCTTTCTACTGATTCTCACTCTTTAATTATTTGGAATGTCTTCTCTTTTTAACATTAGTACACCGGAGATCTTTCTTATCGTTCATCACAAGCAATTTGCTAATCAAGGAATCATAGTAAGAAAAACAGAAACAAAAGTCAGATACCACAAAATCTAATGTACATAAACACACATTCACAAAAGATTGTCTTGTCAGGTTATCCGCAAACTTGACTTTGGAAAGGTCATCAGTGGAACCTTTTCAGTCATCACCTCAGTGACATCCTGTAACTTGGCCTCCAATACCACGTCATTGGCAACCACTAGCATATCCTAGCAGTGGGACTCATAAAATGGTGGCAAGGATGAAAATCAAAAGAATATCAAAAAAAGATGTAAAAAATTCATAACTGCTTCAAAGTAAAATGACAAAAAAAAAACAATATTAGAAATTAATTATGTACTGAAAAGCCTATGATTGCTTATAAAGAACAGTAAAATAAGCTCAGTAGAACATTTAAAAAATTAATAAAGAATACCAATCCTAACACAGTAAACAGAAAGCTAAGTAATGCCACTCTGTTAAAAGGGTTACAAACCAAAGTGATATGCTGTATCATAACTTAATTACAGCACCTGAGGGGAATTACCTAATCAGGTAACTCAAAAAAATACTCATATGTACATATATTATACTAGCCGTGTAAGCCCATGCTGTAAAAAGCCCGGGGTCCTAGAAACTATTGAAATCGTCAGAAAAAAAAACTGAAATGTAGAGATGTCAGGTAATTGAAAGGAACTGCTCTGGGCGTCTCTCTCTGGGAGGATTCATTTTGTCAATGTGCTAGCATCGCTTGTGCATTAGCAGCGGAAAGAAAAGTAAAAGGGACACCATTTTTCCAATGTTAGTGGCTAAATGACTTTGTTTTTCTTCTGAGGTTTCATTTTGCCGACGTGCTCGCCTCACTTGTGTTATTAGCAGCTAAGTGAGTTTTCTGTTTCCTCAGAGGTGGAGCTCTTACCCCGACTCCACCTGTCACTTCCAGGCCGGACAGACACACACACTTCCACGCATAGACGTTTATATATAAGACAAATATAAAACACAAAAGAAAAAATTAGTCAATGTTAAACTAAAACAAGGAATTACAAAGCAACCAGTAGAACAAAATACAAAGAAAACAAAAAGAAAAAGAATCGCAGATGAACATTACACTAAAAGTCGAGCATGTCCAGAGTAATTGTAGTTTATCTAATCAACTCACCTCTCCTGATCAAGGAAGGCACAAGTAATAACTGAGCTATCTGAGCAAATCTTCTTTGATAGTGACAGTGCCAGTAACCTCTTACTTCTCTCTTACTTCTCCTGGCCTAATCGATTTAAGTGCTAGGTAAAATTCAACAGTCAAAAATGTCTATTCTAAGAGTAATATCTTGCTATAGACAAACAGAATGTGGCTTTAGCATATTTTGGATTTGTAGGAGCAGTTTCAGACTTGATTCCTCTCCAAAGTCCCTTCAGAAATGGCCTTAGGTTTGTCAAGACTAGGGCAGCAGGAGTAGGGTCAGGTTGATCCATGTTAATATTTTTCTGAAAAACCTGACTATTTTTCCAATAGTTCTGATGAACAGTATTATTAGAAATGGATAGGTGAGTCAACCAAGAAGGTGCCCTAGATGATAGATCCTGTCTAAAAGAGTATTTGAGGTCCTGAAGAACTGGAAGGAGGTTGTAAGACCTCCAGACCAATAGAGGGCAACATACTTTCAAATGCTGATGAAGAAGAGTTCAACTTGATGATGGATTTACAAGTCATTTGAATCAGAAGACTCATTAATTGAGTTGGGGGTGAATTAGGAAAAAAGTTTAACTTATTGAAGGATCCCAGACCAGAAAATAGAAAAGAGACATTTTGAGGTAAGTAAAGGATAGTGTGACAAAACTTAAGACAGGTAAGTGGGTGAGCCATCTTACCTGGTAGAAAGGGACTGAAATGTGTATAGGTGGATCCAGACATCGCTTATATTTCTATTTCATATATTTTTTAATGCCCCCTTGTGTTTCTTTAATAAATGCACTCTTTTTGGTCATTTTTACCTTCTTTGGTATAATTCTTGGTGCAGAGGTTATTATGAGAGGATCCCCAATTTACAAAGACCTCTTTCCTTGGTTAATGTCTTCACCTATTGCATCTGGTCCTGGGACCTTTGAATACTAGTGTCAGCACTGGTTTTGATTAAAGTTGGGATTTTCTTGCGTTCACATTTTAAAGAGACATACTTTACATTTCAGACATGGTTGACACTGAAGGGAAGTGCCTTTAAAAGTGAAATGCAAAAGCATTTTTGTGCACAGAAATATGATTTCTTTGTTTTTTGAAGAAACCATTAAGACCTTTTTGCTCACCTGGACAGTCAGTAGGTTACTGGATTCAGTAGTTCATGCAATTTTTTCACTGGGATTAATTTGGGATTAAGATGAAATTATGAATGATGTCATTTGTTTCAACCAAGTAAATAGAGAGTTATGTAACACACGATAAGACATTTTTAAAATTACAAAAGAAATCGGTAATTTGAATGGTAGCTAATACTTTAGGATTAATTCGTTAAGTGGAACACAGAAGCACAAATCGAAAACAGTTACAAGCGAATTTTATGTAACGGTAACAATATTGTCACACAGCAAGAACAAGGTGATTATTGATGGTGTTAAAAGTATTTGGGCCTTTACATAATTTTGGACAAATTCACTAAATTTAACATAAGCTATGTTGGGTTGAATTAATTGCTTTTTTAAAAAGAGTTCTATTTTCTTATGCTGGATTAACTCTGTCAATGCATAGCCTAGCCCAAGGACTAGGAGAATTGAATTTACAGCATGTCCAGTACAGTATGCGAAAGCCTTCCACAAAACAAACAAAAAAAAGATTATCAATGATACCCTCTTCAGTTTCAGTTTCCTTTCCACTGTGTTCTGTGTTCTACATCATTGTTTCAAGCCTTATAGCTCCTCAACACTTCATGCTCCATTTGTACACAGCAGAGTTTTATCCATTTGTAGTATCGTACAATGGAAGTATAAATCTGAAACTGATAAAATATCGTTGTGCTATAGATTATGAATCCCAAAACAAGAACCTATAACAGCTTCTCAGGATAGTATGTACAATTGCAATGAATAATGAACAACGAAGACAATGAGGATTTTTCTTCCTGAACACTTTTAGGGTGTTATCTTATGGATTTTGGTCTGCTGAGCGCTGCTACTAGGATTGAATCTTAGATATAATGTAGCAAGTACTGTTGTTTCCTTTGCAAATGGGACAGCCATGCTAAAGAGTCTCTTTATTTTAAAAAGATCTGCCTACTACGTAAGCAATTTGGTTCCGGGGTAAAAATGTATGGCTCAATAAAAAATTATTTTTGACTTCTCTTCATATGAAACTTATTTAGATGAAAAAGCTTTTTTTGAACAAGGAAGATGAAGGATTTCAATATCTGAGACCCACTTTTGTTGGTCCACAAATCAGTGACAAGCGGTACAACGATATGCTAGTAGGGCTGGAGGAGATCGCATATAAGGCATTCAAGGATGTTGCTAAGAATTTAATTGGCAACTAAAGAGCACCAAACTCTGCCCAGGTGGTTGGCAACATGCTTCAAGCATACAAAAACATGAAGTGGAAAATGTCGCTAAAGATTAATTTTCTGCATTCACACTTGGAAATTTTTCCTGCTGTTCTTGGTCCAGTTAATAATGAACATAGTTAAAGTTTTCTCCAGGGCTTTACAACAATGGAAAAGCAACATTAGTGCAAGCAGGGCCATCTTAACGCATGGGCACGCTGGGCAGTTGCCCAGGGGCCCCACGAGCATAGGGGCCCCATGCTAATCTATGTATGTTGTGACTTGCTGAGTGGTTGTGTAGGTGCACTGCTTTGCCCAGGGGCCTATAATGCTGTTAAGACGGCCCTGAGTGCAAGTGGAATCCATCAATGCTGGCTGACTTGTTGGGTGCTGAAATGAGAAGTATCAGAAGCTAAGTACAAATGAAAATCAGCAGTGAAACATTTTTAGCTCAATTGAATTGATGCAAAATGTGAGTATCATTAAGCGATTAAACACACTAAATTCAATAAAAGTTCATTTCATGTTTCTCCAAATTTCTATATGATAGAGTCGATCTGAAATTATATTTCCGCTTAGCTTGAAGTTGTCTATCACAATCACCAAACTATTTCAGGAATTTAAACTTCTGAAGAAATTGTTGCCCTGTGATCAGTATATCATAAAACATGACTAAATAACTTAAAAGCATAAAATTTACCAACGGTAATGTGTATGTATTTAATTTAATGGTATAAACAGACAACTGAATGCAATATTACAAACCCGAGCTGCTATGACTCAGGTTATGAAAATTAAAGAAAACATCTTGAGCAAATATGCACTACATGGCTCATAGCTATTATTAGTTAAATAAATATACTGTAGCTATAGAGATATTATAATCAGATGGTTCAACATGGCTCTGGTCATTTTGACAGTCTTGAGAGCCTGACGGTTGCTGAAGAGATCCAGGAGCTCAAGTTCTAAAGTCAAACGTGCTTTTTCTGAAGGGGAATACTCTGTCTTTATAATATGTAGGTCTTAATGCAATCTAGTTTTAATTATTTCAGCATAGATAAATAAGGATGCATCTGTCAGGCTCTTGGACACTGTAGAGAAAAAGAGATTTTTTTCTGAAATTTGAATAGCTTAAAAGTTAATCAGGCTTCTTTAATGTTTTAGCTGTCTTATTTATGTAAATTAGAACATTAGCTATTACTTAGAGATCTCACTCCGGGGACTCCCAACCATCATCCTGCATATTTCATACCAGCAACTTTTCAAGAATCTCAAAACTGTGTTAAAAAATTGTTTCAAAATATTCAGAAAATATTTATGAAGCTACAGGAGGTCACCTCTGCATTTAACCCTAAACCAGAAGAAAGAGTGCAAAACTGCAAACTTAAAACAGCGATTATGATACAAGGCAGACTTAAGCAAAAAAACTACAGAAAATTGTCAAAACAACAAAAAGATACCAAACCCTTTTTGCCCCCTAGGCTTGACAGAAGAGACTGGGGTCCTTTATATCAGGTGAGGTGGCTTATCTACCTGCCTACCAATCATTACAACAGAGTAACAAGCACCAAAACTCTGTATTCTCTTCCCAAAGTCTCTCCTACTCTTTTCTGCACTCTGGCTAGACTATTTCCCTGCAGGTTAAGTCTTTGTCCCAACACACCTCCTGACTCTAATGGGGTAATGTTACTGAAGCTGCTGTATATGCCCATTATAGGGGTACTTCTGGTGTTAGAAACCCCCAGAATCCTTTGTAGCCTTCCCCTATTTTTCCCTGTTGCAGATCCAAGTCCAAACCAAAGGGCCAGGTGTATTTGACACCACACGTATTGCTTGCCTTTCAAAACGGGCCACAGGCCCCATACTGTTCAATGCCAGATCTTTTCCAGGTACCCAATGCCGTACCTTCCATCCATCCCATTACCTTTCTGTTAATCTACTATCCAGTGAGTAAACACTGTGTAAACCATCAGGGCACAGAGTTGGGTAATAGCTGCATACACACACCGTGGAGTCCCTTGACCACAGTTCTTGGATTTGGAGAGCTCTCGACTTGCTGCCGTGGGCCATTACCATTATTGCAGGTCATCCTAAACACAACCTTCTGATGAATGCCTAGCCATGCTGTGCATTGTTTCCTCCACTAAAGTATAGATCATTCATGGACCATGTCCTGTTCTGCTGACATTATGCTGCTCTTGGCACTGCTTTTCATATTATGTTTGTTTATTACATCTCAATAGTATATATTTTTCTGTGCACATTTATTTTAGAGCTCTTGACCAAATACTCCATGCTGTATCGCCTTTTAATACCATAAATGGATTGCGGTCGGAATGGTTGGAATAAATGGATCTTCAAAAACAATGACAAATGAGGAACACCTGAATACTTTATTGCAACCTGTCCCTGAAGCTCGACTTTTTTACCTTTCACCTTTTCTATTCCTATTTCACAATATTCAGATTGACTATATTACTGCTATAATAAGTGACATTTTTTACAGGACATTCTCTGGCTATCTGAATGTTTGCTCCACTTTAGTAACAGTCATTTGTGCATTTTACAGTCCACAGTGGTACCAGGTGTACCATCATCTTCAGCATTTGGAATATCAGTAATCTACATGACTTGCTCAGGGTCAGGCAGTGGTATTTATTGAATTGGCAACCTGTTATGCCAGCCCCAGTTTATTAACCAACAAGCCACATGGCACAGTTTCCTGAATTATGGAATAACAATGGGGGCTCTTTTCCATTTCAACCCTGCAAAAGGAGATTGAATGTTATGTTTGTGCGCCTTTGCATAAGGACAACATTATGCAGAAGTAGCATAGTGCCTGGTATTCTTTCATCTGATTGAATAAACTCAAACGCCTTTTAAGCAGCCCAGAAGACGGACATATTTCAAGGAGGTAAGCTGTTCAGCTTTAGAGAACCATGATTATCTGGTATTGCTGGTTAGGCTCTTTCTTCTTTGAGAGTGTTTGGTCTTTTTTATTTTAAAGTGTATCTCAAATGTCTTTTGGGATATAGTAACCAGCGCTTCTTTGACTTCTACTGAATATACTGACTTATCAGCTGAAGCTCTATGGCTAAAGGCCAAAGGCGTTTACAACAAAAAAAGCGCATACTAAAGGAGTGTTTGTATGAACCATAAAATTGTGAACAGCTGGAATCTGCTGTTTTTCTGTCATACATCTTTGTCTTTAATTAATGTCAGTCAATGACTCACTGATACATGGCAGTCCATAACTCCCTGTTACTTAGTATTTTAAGCTGGACCACAAATTCTGAATTACTTTGAGAAAAAATGCACAGCATCAGCTTTAATAAGGTATTACCATATTGTATGGGATACATGAAACTGATTCAGCTAATGTTCGGTTTTACCATGTGCAGTACCTCCCATTGAAGTTGAGATTATACAGTAGCTACTGTGTTAAGGCCACTTCAGTAAAGGAAAACTAGACTGCATATGTCGTCCCCATAGGAGTAAGTAAAACGCAGACTGAAAGCAACTCTAGAAAGCCATTTTACCAACCTTCTATTCCTGAACCCAGGAAAAGGTCTGTGCAAGCACCTGCACACAGAAATAATTATTTATCAAAAATGACTGCTTGTTAATATACCATTACTTTAAAACAAAATTCTTAAGTACCATTAGTATATATTTGCCTGAGAAAAAACATTAATCTCATGTTTTTGTGAAGGACAGAGATAACAAAATTCTTGATATTCCTAATACAATAGACATCAATGAAGACAACAAAAAGCAAATAATTTCAAAAGTTACATTAAAAAAATCTCACATTACTTAAGTCACAAAACCCACCTGTCTGGTATCCAGTCATTGTTCTGCATTACATATGGAATAAACAGTGACCAGAAGTATAAATGTGTGTCAGAAGCCAATCCAAGCTCATTACTGTGAAGGCCAACTGATCTTTTTACAAATCACAAGTCACAGTTCACATCTAAATATCTAAAGACAGAAAGTACAGTACATAAAAAGTGTAATGCACACATAGCTTTCACAGTTGTTTTTCAAATCTTAGGCAAAATTGTGAGTGAGTCCACTCCCTTGGCTGAGAAGCAACCCCACACATGAATGGTCTCAGGATGCTTTACTGTTGGCATGACACAGGACTGATGGTAGCACTCACCTTTTCTTCTCAGGACAATCTTTTTACTGGATGCCCCAAACAATCGGAAAGGGGATTCATCAGAGAAAATTACTTTACCCCTAGCAGTCCTCAGCAGTCCAATCCATGTACCTTTTGCAGAATATCAGTCTGTCCCTGATGTTTTTCTTGGAGAGAAGCGGCTTCATTGCTGCCCTTCTTGACACCAGGCCATCCTCCAAAAGTCTTTGCCTCACTCTGTGTGCAGATGCACTCACACCTGCCTGCTGCCATTCCTGAGCAAGGTCTGGACTAGTGGTGCCCTGATCCCAAGCCATGAATAAAGAATGGTACCAAAACATCCTCTGACAGCAACTTCTCCCAACCATCCAAGAACAGTTTGGTGCCGAACAATGCCTTTTCCAGCATAATGGAGCACCGTGCCATAAAGCAAAAGTGATAACTAAGTGGCTTGAGGAACAATACATCGAAATGTTGGGTCCATGGCCAGGAAACTCCCCAGACCTTAATCCCATTGAGAACTTGTCGTCAATCCTCAAGAGGCAGGTGGACAAACAAAAACCCACAAATTCTGACAAACTCCAAGCATTGATTATGAAAGAATAGGCTGCCATCAGTCAGGATTTGGCCTAGAAGTTGATTGACAGCATGCCAGGGAGAATTGCAGAGGTCTTGAAAAAGAATGGCTAACACTGCAAATATTGACTCTTTGCATAAATGTAATGTAATTGTCAATAAAAGCCTTTGAAGCTTATGAAATGCTTGTAATTACATTTCAGTATACCATAGAACACCTGACAAAAGATCTAAAAATACTGAAGCAGCAAACTTTGTTAAAACCAATACTTTTGTCATTCTCAAAACTTCTGGCCACGACTTACTTCCCACAGAACAACAAAAAGTTTCAGTACTTCAGGTCTTCCTAATTGCAGCTGTCGTCCGAGGGATACTGCAGCAGAGAGCCCAACTGAAAATAAGAAGTGGTGCTGTTAGTGATCTTCATGGATTTTTGGATGAGTCTTACACCCTCAGCTTACTGTACAATTAATTAACCCATTTATGCCGAAGGTTGAAATTTTTGAGTTTGTGCATGAAATTCACATATGTTGCGTAGAAAAATATAAGGAACAAGAATTTGAAGAGAAAAAATTTTATTACATTCCATTGTTGAGTTATGTGGCGTTCCAAAACTGGAACACTAGGCAAATCCACTTCTTACATTATACATAACATATGTTACTCCAACGTGACTGTTGTTTCAATAATGGAACACGAGGCATAAATGGTTAAAGTGAAGGAAGATGTATTCATCACAGAAAGAAATTTTCCCTGTGATATTGCAGCTAAAGGGTAAGTGATGCAGCTTCTAAAGTTGTTCAGGAACTTATTGTTACAGATAATGAGTTAAACTTCTCTAAAAAACAATCCAGCGAGATAAGGCCTCAGCTTGCTTTTGTATCAGACCCTGGGGAACCGAATGAAATTTCTGTTTTATAATTTTAAAAAACATAGCTTTCATTTTCTTCATTTTTATAAGCTAGATGAGCGCTGTTGTGGACACTCACTCCCAGGACTTGTTAGCATGCTTAAGAATCTTTTCTTATTTCTATATATACTCTCATCACTATTTGATGCTTCACAAAGGAATCTCTTCTTTGATGCATCTGAAAGAAAGTTCTACAGTAAAGGTATTAAATATTAACAAGGAACACTTTTGTATTCAGATTCAAGTTGTAGCTACTGGTGCTGGAAGAGCAAATCACTGCCTGCTCTTGTATTTTTTAACTTGAATTTAAATAGTTTGCTCATGTTGAGTCAGAATAATGCTGCTTAATTATGTGATTATTTAAGAGAAATGATAAGTGCGTGTCAAAGTGTTTTTTTTTCTGTTCCTTCTTAACAGTTTGAAATGACACCTTTAGATAACTTTTAGGAGCTGCAAATGAATGGCAAACACATTTGACTCAATAGTTAAAATCATGGATATGTTTATCTAAAGATTTTTTGCTTGTAAATTAGAAAGCAAGGAGGGTATTGTCCAGAGCTGTAGAATCAGTTGTGTGGTAATTTTGATTTAACAGTTACATTTTGTCCTGATACAATCAAGTTAGTTAATTGCTGCAGTCTCTCTACAGTCTCTGAACAGACTATTAATAAAGTTGATATTGTAGTGGCAAAAGATGTTTAATCCTTACTTAACTAAAAGGTTCCTAATAAAACCTATGCATTTTCATAACTCTGCTGTCTTAATATAAATTCCTTACACTCTTGTTTTGAATCTTTCTCATTGTTATTTTGTTTTCCATGTCTGGTTTCCATTTTGATGCATTTGGAAAGTGGTTGCGATGGTATTGTTTAGCCATTGCATGTCCTATGTGATGCAAATATGGTGGTGTAACCTCCTAGTGTTACAATATTCTAAATAAATCTCTGCTGTAGTTTATTTTCATTAAGGACCTTTTTGGCTAGCTCTGGATACAACTTTGAATTTTAGTATCATGTCTTTGTTTGGACTTCATGGTAATAAACCTCATTTTTGACTTTTCTTTGGTTTCTGGCCATCGTCTTTAGTTCTCTAGGTCCTTTTACAATCGTGCCTTTCAGGACATGCCTGTTTTTTTCTTTTTAATTCTCAGTCATAATGTGCATTAGATAAATCACCAACTAGTTCAGGGTTTAATTAATGGGTCTCAAAGATGCCATGTGTTATCGATGTACACCTGAATATAAGTTAGTAAGTAGCTTGGAGTGAAATGAAATCTTGAGGTACATGTTTCTCAGAGGATTGTTTAAAAACAAGTACTAATACTTTCTAGAGTTTCATCAATTAACCCAACGCTTATGTTTTCAAATTGTGAGGAGAATATCAATGCAACAGAACAAAATTGATGCCAACTACTTAGATTTTTTATGATCATTGTAATAGAAAACCTGTACTTTACCATAATACCAAAGCCCATTGTGAGGGTGAAGGGTCTCCTGGATGTATTAGGCAATTTATCTACTCTACTACCTTAAATACAGTAAATGTATACCCAGATATTATTATCCTCCTTCATTGATTACACCTTTGATTGAACAATTCAGAAAATTGACTATTTTGAGTTTGCACGACCAATAGAGTGTTTACAATTTGCAAATCCATCAAGGCAAGACAGAAATTGAGTGATCATTTTTTATTAGTGCTATTAGTTGCAGTTTCCCAAGTATTTCTTAATTAAATCTACTTGCACTAGGGACCTATACTGTATGCTTAGATGACATTTTCTTTTTTCAGAAGTTTAACAGACCACATGGATTATTTTTTTTAGAATATTAGGACAGTCTAGATGAGAACAGGCCATTCAGCCCAACAAACTTTGCCAGTCCTATCCAATCCACGTAAGTCTTCCAAAAAAGCATCAAGTCATTTCTGGGGGCCTTGTTATTATTTTAAAAAGCTTGTGTAAGTTGCAAAAGATGTTAATTTCATCTGTTCTGATACAGCAACTACTTGGCCTTTTCAATGCTTTGTTAATAAAGTAAAACATTTGTAGGTTTTGAAATTTTCATCATTATTTATGGGGCTTAAGAACTCTTTAACATCCTGAAAGCAGATCTCGCACTTGTCCATTTCTTAAGACAGTCTAACTTTTCCTGTGATTTTTAGGTGAAGGTGGATGCCTCACATTTTGACACTGGAACAGTCTTACCGCAAATATCTGTTAATTCTCATAAAATTCTGCCTTGTGTATTGCTTTTCTGAAAAGGATTGTCAGCCTTAATAAACTGCAGATGAATGGTGGTGAATAGACTGTTATTTGCTATTAAATTGATAGCAGTCACATTTATAATTCAGCACCCACAATCATGATCGGTCAAACTTGAGTCCTACTTTCTTTATGTCTACAAATTGTG
The DNA here is from genome assembly GCF_900747795.2 of Erpetoichthys calabaricus. Taxonomy (NCBI): domain Eukaryota; kingdom Metazoa; phylum Chordata; class Cladistia; order Polypteriformes; family Polypteridae; genus Erpetoichthys; species Erpetoichthys calabaricus. The sequence goes on from NC_041395.2 coordinate 282,334,940, forward strand.
TTCAACATGTCTAACTATCCAGCCACCACCCTCATAATATACAGCAAAATATTTTCTTTGGTTCTTCTGCTGCTAACACACACTTTCTTCCTTGTGGGATATGTGTTATGGCACTGTTGGTCATTTATATAAATGTGTGGGAGCCCATAAGTCTGATAATAAATCAAATGTTTCTAGCCATTCCCTGTCTTAAATTTTCTAACATTGACTGTCTGGATATTTACAACCTTTATGTTTTCAGCTCCTTTGGATCTGTTATTACACATCTCCTTTCTATATGTAATTTTATTACTTTAATAAATGAACATAAATGAAAAATAATTGTTATTTGTATTTTTAAAATTACGTATCACTTGTAAATGGTAAAGATTCTTACTGGCCATATATTCTGTTTGTTTCAAGTGCCTGCTAAAGTAGTTTCAGATTGTTGCCCTCAATCTGTGCCATTAAATGCATTTGTTATAATGCCGGAATTTTTGTCAACTTAATCAAATGATCATCCTGAATATATCAGGTAGACTCAGTGCCTTCATTTGTGAGCTTTTTTTCCCCAAGATGACTGAAGCAGGTTATTCCTTTTAATAGAATTTTCAGTTATAGTATACTATAATGTCATTGTTTTGAAATATCAGCTTCCAATTATTGGATTCCTTAACAACTGCCATTTTTTGTAATTCACACAAAACATATTTCTCTACAGCAACAGCAACATGTGTTAATAAAGAATATTTTATACAGAACTGTAGCTTAAAGTTCTTTAAAGTACAAATAATAAGAGCCAAACTATAAAAAGCCACAAAATGGTTATAGTGGCAAAAGTCAGTGGCCAGTTTATGCTGTGGTCAGATGGACAGAGAGGCGAGGGAAAACAAAAACTACAACCGTAATTGTTACTGGAGAAAATAAGACATTGTGCAGTACTTATATGTGATAGTTGTTTGTTAATTTTTACATATGATGCACTGTCCCTGAAGATAAAATGGAGTAGGTGGCTGCAGAGTGTAGGGTGCCACCACATGGTACTGGAAAGAGAAAAAGATAGAAGTAGTGATTAGTAACTAAAAAAATGGCATTTGAATAATTAGAACTCTCTAATAGTTGTATTATATTAAAATTGTTAGGACTGACACTATAAATAAATGCAAAGCTTAGACTATGCAATGATTCAATTACTATATTATAGTTTTATTAAATCAATGTAGTATAAAGTAAATTATCAAACTGACAAATAAAAAAGTGTTTTTTCAGAGGTTTATGAAATGTTCAACAGTACAAGTCTGAACTGTCTCTGTCAGTAAAGTAGTTCATATTTTTATTGCATAAAAACAAAAAGCTGCCTCACCAGATGTTTTATAGGTGTATAGGGCCTATTGTACAGAGTATATTGAAGTTCATACTTGGATTTGCTAATTTGGTGCTGGTTTTGGTATTATGATTATTTTTACACAGAATTCATCACCAGTGGATTGTTTAAAGCACCACAATGATTATGAAACTGGGTATTCCACAATCAAATAGTTAAATGAGAAGGACAACAATTCTAAACAGTAGTGTGGTACGTAATATATCAGAATCTGAATCAGATATATTGGCCAAGTATTCACACATAAAAAGAATTTGACTCCTGTTTTAGTGACTCTCTAATTATAAGTTACATAATTGACATATACACAGCAGCTAATGACACACCTCAGTGGAAAATTACGGAAAGCTTAAATCTGGCATCTGTATTCTAGACCGCTTTGTAAAAATCACAATGTTCATATAATCCCTTTTCTTTAAGTACTTTGATTTATGTTTCCAATTTAGAACATTGAGACAGCTAATGTTCAGATATGAGAGATTATGATTAAAGATGCAGGGCAAGAGGCATTCTGAAATTTAGGAAAGAGTGTCATAGGAAGGAGCAAGATTTATTGAAAACTAATTCCTACCCAGGTCCTTCTGGAGCATCCACTACCAGGAGCAACACTTCTTGTCCTTTATCAACCCCTGTGTTCACCTACATGCATATGTCCAAACTCTGCTTCTCCCAGTGTGGTCCTCTCAGCCAAACAACATCCTGGGGTCCATTGTGTTGTGAAAGGAAGAAACTGTCTTCAAGGTAAGAAACTGTATAATATTCAACATTGCTAATAAGCAGAATGAGATTAAAAGAAACATTTTAATTTATTGGTTAACTTTTCACTGCAAGGTCAAATATCAGTTTGCTTTCCTCTTTGTACACACTGGCTAAAACAATGGTATCTTTGACTTCACAGTTTAATGCCTCCAACTGATGCAGAATTCTTTTTGTAATCCCTGATAAATTATTTATTTTGAGGAATCATTGCAGACAACACACTGCATGCCAGTAATTAACATGTGTGCCATCACAATTGTAGTTGGGGTAACAGACAGCAGAAACAAAGAGCACAGAGTGATTTCTGAAGGCAAAGTTTTAATGAGACACAATGAGGCATCAGTCAGTTTCTTTTATCATTTTGCAGCCATGAAGGGGGGCTGCTAGAAACTGGTGTTCGTTTCCCAAGTGCTTTGCACTGTTGTGTGTTGCACATTAAACATCATCAAAATGCTTAATCTTGATGGAATGCAAATCTGACCTGCTAATCTTCATTGACGACTAAAAAAATAGAATTGAGAATTGAGTGCCACAATGGCTGAACTGTAAGAACACAATAAGAGAAAAGTGCAGGGAGCATTTTGAATGTCATTACATAAAGGCTGCCATACTTGTTAGCTGCTCCTCTGAGTATATCATTGGTATTCAGGTTTGTGGATGTGCACACACACGCACACACACACATCTTTGTCAGTATTCACTTGATGGCAGTTGGTATTTTACCCATTGGCACTGTGGCACAATGGTCAGCATTTCTGCTGTTGTCTACCAAACACAAAGTGAAAACTTTGACTTTCTTCTGGTATCTGTTCAGATTTTCTACAGGTTGGGTTGACTGGCATCTCCAAATGGGCACTGAATGAGAAAGAGGGGATTTCTGTATGTCTTGTAAGTGAGAGGTATCCCATCTTGTTTCTTAACCAGTGCTGCTAGGAGGAGTTCTGGCTAACTGTGTTCCCATAATGGATTAAACAGGTTCAGAACATGGTTGTATAGTTAAGCAAGCTGAATCCACTCACTCATTCCCCAGCCGTGACGTTGCTTTTATTCCAGCTACTAGCTGCTCGGGGATTTTTCATTATTTCCCTGATTTTATGTCCCCTTTAATTGTGCTTGTTCCATTTCTCATAGTTTCTGTATTCATTTATGAACTCACACTACTATCAGTTGTCACTGGTCAAGGAAGCCATAATGAGTTAAATGTTTGCATGAGGTGTAACTAGTGACGCATGAAACGACTCTGTTTTAGCAGTGAAACTCAGTGTTTCGCTTCACTAAAATATTTGCTATATAAACTTTGGTTTGTTTTCAGCGAAATTTGTGCAATTGGCATAACAAGAAAGGTGTTTAGTCCTGTGTGGAAGTATTTACGTGTAGTAATTCTTCATGCGTCTGTCTGTCATTTAGAATTTGAATGAACAACTCAGTTCCTGTCTCGTGTAAGTGTTTTGTTGAGCTGTCAGGCAGGTATTGCCATGTCAAGTACAATGACAGTCTTGGCAATCACAATCCTAAAGATGCAATGGATACAGAAAAGGAAGCTCAAAGTTCCGCAGAACATTCAACATGCATTTTTGAAATCTCTTCTGCGGGAATTAAGAAATAGTTGGCAACTCTCCATGTTGTGAGTTCTCCTTTGGAGAAAACACAGTAATTATGTGTTTTGGGGGTATCTTTGTGTGAAAAATAAGCATCTTTGAAAAACACACTGCACTCCACTGCAGCAGTGTGAATAAGAGGCATAAATATAGTTGATTTTATTGGTGTTTCATTATGCAGTTGCAGAAATGAACACAGGTAGACACTGAAGTGTGAAAGAGGCATTCCAGAGCAAAATTCCTTGTTTTCAATCCTGAAAAGCCTTTAAAAAACTTTTCTAGTGACTGTTGTATCCAGACACAAAAACTCGTCACACATGGGTTTTGCCCAAACGTTTTCTTACTTTTTTATTTCAACCTTCTTTTTCTCACAAACCACCAGTTCACCACACCCTCTTTATTCCCATCCTGCCTTGTCTTTTAGTAAATCAACTATGTACAAACTCTTAAAGAAACACAGGGTTCAATTCTTCCGTTACATAGTCACTGAGCCAATGCGGGGGAACCCGTGCCCTTTGCGGTCAATGATAAGTTTGTGAAGAAGCAGGAAGTGTCTGGGAAGATAACCCCAGAGATGTAGCTTCTGTTGGGGGGCACTGCCAAGTGAGGACCGAAGTCTCAGAAAGTGTAGTGCTGGCTGATGAAGGTGGTGGTACTGCACACAGACGATTAGCATGCCAACGTGACCCATCTGTAAGCTGGGATGTGGCAGGACCCAGTTGCCTTAGAATTTGAATGGGATCTGACCAGTAAGACTCTAGCTTGTTCTTGTGATTTGCATGCTTTACCCTTACCCAATCTGAAACAGTCAGTCTGGGTGATTTTGCATGTTTGGCCCTGTCATAATTATGTTTCATTTGATACTGTGACTGCTGTACCTTTTGAGCTGCTTTTGTGGGCATCTGTGCCCCATAACCAGGTTTGGATTTTGGCGCTAGTCACGTTAAAGGCAATTTTAGTTCCCGGCCTATCTTTAAAGAAGCAGGGGAGACACCTGTAGTAGCATGCAGGGAAGCTCGTGTGTGTAGCAGAGTTAGGTGGAGAGCATCATCAAAAATCTTTCCTTCCATTAAATATGCTCTGATGCCCTCTTTCAGTCTACGGTTCAGGCTTTCCACTCCACCATTTGCTTCAGGGTGATACACTGCTGTTTTGATGTGTTTAATACCATTGTCTTTGAGAAAAGAAGTAAACACTGCTGATGAAAACTGGGGTCCGTTGTAATAACACTTGGCAAACCCCACTGACTGACTAGGTGGCTTAGGGAGCATATGATATAGTGTGCTGTGGTGGAGCTCAGCATGATGACCTCAGGCCATTTTGAATACAAGTCATGCACAACCAAAAGGTACCTTGCATGAGCCGGAGCCCTATGGAGTTCCCCACAAATATCTATTTCTAAGTGTTCCCAAGGGGATGCCGGCCATGCCACAGGTCTCAAAAGAGCTGGTGTGGGCCTCAGTGTCTTGCCACTCGCTAAACACGCTGAGCAGTCTTTCACCAGCAGTTCCACATCACGTGTCCCTGCAGCGTTGTTTTACTTTCACAATCCCCAAATGGCCCTCATGGGCCATGTGGAGTACTCTTGCCCGGAGAGATTCAGGGATTAAGGTTCGGTGGCCGCTTGCTACACATACTTTGTCCCAACAAGAAAATTCATCTCGCACCTGATAAAAGGGAAGAAATGCTGGCTCCACAACTTTTGGCCATCCCTCCACAATATATTTTCGTATCAGACAAAGTAGTTCATCCTCACAGGAGGCCCGACGTAGTTCCTCCATGGGCACTGTGCCCTTAAGTGCTTCCTGCAGCATGTGAATCCAGGCACTCTCCTCCTCTGAGACCACACCCACAGGCAGGGATAAGGAAACAGCCGGAGTGGCTTGTGACCTGAACCCCCCTTGCCCAGAAGAGTGGTTAATGCCTGGTGGTCAGTGCACAAGGTAAAATGCTGGCCATAGAGATAAATATGCCAATGTTCACAGGCCCACAAGCAAGCCAGCGCTTCTCTCTCTCCCACAGAGTACTTCTGTTCAGCTTCTGTGAGGGTGCGGGAGGCAAAAGCAACTGGGCGCTCCACACCATCAACAATCTGGGATAGAACAGCTCCTAATGCCACAGTTGAGGCATCACATGTGACCAGAGTGGAGGCAGCTAGGCTGAAATGAGCTAGTGTCGGTGGCCTTGTGAGCTGTTGTTTGATGTCATGAATTGCCTGTGTACAAGCAGCAGTCCAAACCCATGTAGCATCCTTTTTAAAAAGGGCCCTCAATTGTGCTGTTTTGTCAGCATAATGTGGTAGAAAATGAAGGTAGTAATTTGCCATACCCAAAAATGAAGCCAACTCGGTAGTTGGTTTAGGCTCCGGCAAGGCTAGTATAGCATCCACATTAGACAGCAAGGGCTGGATGCCATTGCGCGTAAGTTTGTGCCCCACAAAGTCAATTTCTGGAGCGCTAAAAATACACTTTTCAACATTTAAGGTGGCCTGGCTTTGCTACCACAATGTCATCTAAATATATCGACACACCAGGAATGTTTGCCAGTAGTAGTAACATGGTCTTTTGGAAACAGCTTAGAACTGAGCTTAATCCAAAAGCCATCTGTGTGAACCTGAAAACCCCCAAGTGAGAAACAAAAGCAGTCAAATCCCGGCTAGCAGCATGTAATGACACCTATAAATAACCCTGTGCCAGGTCCAATTTAGTGAAAACGGCTGAGCCCTGGAACTGCGTTGTGAGCTCCTCTGTTGTAGGCAATGGATATTTATCAGGAATTATGGCTTTATTAATTTCCCTCAAATCCACACACAAATGAATTTTGCCATTCTTTTTCCGTGCCATAACAAGATTTGATATCCAAGGTGAAGCATCAACTGACTCAATGAGGCCAGCCTCCTGCAACCTTTCCAACTCCGCAGAGACCTCCTCACGTAGTGCCAGCGGAATCCGGCTAAGGGACTCAATCACAGGGCCATGTCTGGGTTAATCGTCGGCTTGTGGACAAAGCCAGTGATGCAGCCAATACCTGTGAATAAGGCTAGAAACCTCTGTAGCCAGGAGTCCACAACTTACAAAATTTGGCAACCCTCAAAGTCTGATACTGTAAAGCTTTAAGCAAGGAAAAGATCAAGCCCCATGATGTTATCTCCACCTGTTGTGATGTGGAAAGATACTGCTAAAGTGGTTCTATCTTTGTAACTCACAGTGAAAGTAACTGTACCCAGGACATTTATAGGAGACTGATCATAGCCAGTGAGTTGTACAGCTGCAGGTTTAACAGGTACATGAGAAAAAAACCTGTCAAACGTGGTTTTATTTAAAAGAGACACTCTAGCACCAGTATCTAGTAGGAGTGGGATTTCCACACCACCCACCATGCAGATGCAGTGTTTTAAGGACAGTGTGTGCCGCTGTACCCAATTTATAGGTTCTGGCGAGTGAGCACGCCGATACTCCTGTGCAGGCCCACGTGCAGTAACAGGTGCGAGAGCTGACCGGCACCAGCGTTCGAAATGATTAAGCTTGTTACAGCGGCGGCATCACTGGCCTTGTGCAGGGCATGTGACTGCCCTCTTATTAGGCTGATTTGACCCACAGTTTGAACAACGTTGCGATGTAGTCACAGCTGTGACTTTGTGCACAGGGATTTGATTTGAAGTCTCTGCGTGTGCTCCTTGCAACTTTTGTGCATCTGCGTCAGCGGTTTCTGTCTGTTTTCCTAGTGACACCATTTTCTCTAGTGTGAGGTCATCGGGTTCAAGCAGTAACCTAGCGTGCAGCTGATTGCAATTGGTTTTCTCTATGATTTGATCGTGGATCAATTTGTTTTGCAGAGTTCCAAAATTACAATGCTGCGCTAGTTCATGTAAAGCAGAGACGTACTGGGTTATCGACTCACCCGGCTGTTGTGCTTGTTGATGAAAATGAAAACGATGCATAAAGACACTGTGACCAGAGCTGAAATATGCCGCTAATGCTGCCTTTACTGCTGCATATGTAGGTGCATCCGGTTGCAACGTGGAGAAAATGCGCTGTCCCTCTACTCCCAAACAGTGCAACAACAAAGCCCTCTTCCTAGCATCCGCCATATCCTGAACATCAAGGACTAACAAATATAGTTCAAACAACACAATCCATCTCTGCCAGGGCACCGGAGGCTCTCCTGGGATGGTCAGGAACGGGTTAGGAGGTGGTAACGTGAACTCATCCCATCCTCGTCGCCAAAATGTTGTATCCAGACACAAAAACTCGTCACACACGGGTTTTGCCCAAACGTTTTCTTACTTTTTTATTTCAACCTTCTTTTTCCCACAAACCACAAGTTCACCACACCCTCTTTATTCCCATCCTGCCTTGTCTTTTAGTAAATCAACTATGTACAAACTCTTAAAGAAACGCAGGGTTCAATTCTGGACATAACAGTGACTTTCACATCCTCAAAATTGCCTAAAAAATTAATTTTGGTCTCAGTTTCACCAAATTATGTGCAAAACAAAACTTACTTGCTTCCTTCATCACTAAGTGTAACTAATATTAAATATTGGTTGGTTTGACAGAATAAACCTCCAGTCAAAATGTTCAAATGTTCTCCTCACACCAATTAAGAAGAGAAGTACCCTCAACAACAATTAGCGGAATCTAACGAAAAGAAAAACTCAGCAAGGCTAGTGCAAAACCTTCATCATCATTGTACAAAATGAGATTTTGATCAACATTGTAGTGGAATCCCAAAAGCAACTCAGAACTGAATGGCTTCACACAGACACAATACCCAGCAATTGTATTTATAGAAGTTTCAGCTGGAGAGTATTTCAGCTTTCCTGTTAGGAAGTTTCTGGAGGTTGACTTATCAATTGTTTATAAAATATCTGTATTACAAATCCAAACAAAAACAAATGACATCATTTTCAGCAGAAGCTTGTATGTACCATACAAGATTAGCAGCCCTTTTCATTTTTTTTGTCATAATGCAGCTTCACTCAAAATATCATTAGCTGCCTATAGTTAAATACACCTGAAACATTATGTTAAATAGCAAAATATCAGAAAGTTGGTAAGTAGTCAATTAAAAACATTTGGTCAAAATATCATTGCTATTTTTGGCAAGCCAGTCAAACCTCTTGTCATTTGTGAAAGTGTTTTGAGAACCTTACAAGGCATGCAGAGACCTCTGGAGTAGGGTATTAAAGTTTGATCACTTTACCTTTTTGGCCTTTTTCTAGTTAGGCTAGGATCAAAGGCAAAAAAAAATCAACAATGTAGCTTTACGCTTTACAATAAACATGATATCTCTTTGGTTCTTCTCAAATTCAACTTTCTTGTGCTCAGCATATTATAAAGTAAGCTTATCTCATATGGCTAAAAATCTAATGATGAAGAAAGTGAAAGGAGAAGTAGAGTTAGAGAAAATAGAAAGTTGGCAGTGAAAGGGAATAATCTAAATGAGTAGCCAGTGCAGTTATGGCAAATTCATAACAGCATTTGACAAACGAGATGAGATCAAGCTTGTTTGTTTAGCTAGCAGCTAAACTGCCCCAATACCTTATCCACATACTTCTTAAAGATTGCCTAGGTTCCTGCTTCAACTGCATTGTTTGTCCAGATTACCAAAACTCTTTGAGTAAAGAGATGCTTCCTGGCTTCAGTCTTAAATGCACTTTCCTTAATTCCCACTGGTATATTCAAGCACATGATTCACTGTTAAGTTAAAAGAATTCAGCTGGATCTATTTTGTCAAAGCCTTTGAGAATTTTGAAAACCTAGGTTAGATCCCCATGCAGTCTCCTCTGCTTGAAATTAATTCTCTGTGTCTATCAGGGTAAGACATGTCCTTAAGTCCTGGGATGTACTTGAGGAGCTTCAAGTGTTGCTATGTCCCTCTCGTAGTGTTGTGACCAGAACTGCACCCAGTACTTCAGATGTGGTCTCACTAGTGCATTATATAGACTGAGCATAATGTCCCTTCATTCATACTCAGCAGTTTTTATGACATGACCTAACACATTATTTGCCTTTTCAATCGCTTCATCAGCATTGCTTAGATGATGAAAATGTTGAGTCAACATAAATCCCTAAATCATTTTCAGAGGTTGCTTCCTTTAGGACAGTGTCTCCCATTTTGTATTGGATGTTCATTTTGCACATGTGTAGCACTTTACACATTTTTGCATTAAACTGCATTTTCCAAGTGTTTGCCCAGTTCAGAATTGTTTTGCTCCAATTTTAGTGTTATCTATGATTTTCACAAGTTTAATAAATATACTGGAATCAGTTTAATTAATATGAATCAGATAGATAGATAGATAGATAGATAGATAGATAGATAGATAGATAGATAGATAGATAGATAGATAGATAGATAGATAGTGTGGAAAGTCTTCAAATAAAGAACGAAACGTTCACAAAAACAAAGTGTTGGGGATCGTCCCCATATATTGTCCTGTGGACAACGTAGCAAAATAAATGATCAAAGAGAACCAAAGAGGTAACATTTGACACTGTTTATCTGACAAAATGGCGTTTTTATACAGTTTTGAATTATGAGAATAGGAAATGGTTAGCAAGATGTGACGTTGCAACTGGAAGCGGAAACAACGTCATTTGATGAAACCGGAAGTGATGTCTTTTGGAAGCGTCGCAAGTGACGTCAGTTCATGTGACCGGAAGTGACGTCGTGGTGGCCATTTTGGAACCCGGAAATGTTGGAAATTATTTTTCCTCGGTTTTTCTGTGGAGAGAAGAGATTCCGGTAAGTACCACGTGACAACCCTTCATCTCGCGATGTTTCACTCACCTTTAGGCTTTTTGACTGCCTCCTAATTGCACGTGTGTGTGACATGACCCTCCCCCACCCCCAGCCCAGACCCATCGGTTCAGGCGACCTGCACCGAGAGGTCGTGGGCTCGGGAGAGAGCATCCACATTGGCCTGCAAGAAACCTCTACGATAAACAACACTAAAACGATAAGGTTGAATGTCCAAAAACCACCTAGTGACACAGGGATCAGACTCACGGTGAAGTGACATCCACTGCAAACCGGCATGATCCATCACCAGAGTAAATTCCCGACCCAGTAGGTAGTACCTTAACTGCATGATAGCCCATTTAATCGCCAAGGAATCTCGCTCAACCGTGGCATAACTGGTGTCCCGGTCCAGCACTTTCCGGCTGAGGTACATAATGGGGTGTTCAGCACCATCAATGCATTGGCTCAACACGGCACCTAATCCTGTGTCCGATGCGTCAGTCTGGAAAATAAAAGAGGAAGAAAAATCAGGTGATTTGAAAACAGGTGCTGACGTAAGGGCCAATTTTAAGTCACTGAATGCCTTATCAACCATGTCATCCCATACCACTTTTAAAGGTGCTCTTTTCTTTGTCAAATTAGATAAGGGCGTAGCAATTTCGGAGAAATGCGATACAAAACGGTGATAGTAACCCGATAAACCCAGAAATGTTTGAACTTGCCTCTTAGTCATCGGACGGGGCCAATCAATGATGGCATCAATTTTAGAACATTAGGGTTTGACAGTACCTCCGCCCACAAGGTAGCCCAAATATTTGGCTTCACTCAATCCAAAAAAACATTTCTTTGGATTAATACGAAGCCCTGCTAACGCTAGTGTGGAAAGCACTGCAGTAACCTGCATTACGTGTTCTTTCCATGTGCCGGAATAAATGACAACATCATCCAGGTAGGTGGCACAATATGAATTGTGGGGCCGTAGCAGTGTATCTACCAGATGTTGGAAGGTTGCTGGTGCCCCGTGCAAACCAAATGAAAGAACCCTGTATTGCCAATGTCCACTGGGAGTACTAAATGTGTTTTTTTCTTTAGCGGAGGCCATTAAGGGAATTTGCCAATACCCTTTAGTCATGTCAAGAGTAGTTAGGAATTGTGCGCTCCCAAGCCGGTCTAGTAGATCGTCAATGTGCAGCATGGGGTACGCGTCAAACTTAGAGACCTGATTAAGCTTACGAAAGTCATTACAAAATCTCCATTAGCCATCAGGTTTAGGAACCAAGACAATGGGACTAGACCAGGGGCTGTAACTTTCTTCAATAACCCCCCAATTCTAGCATTCGTCTAACTTCCAACTCTACTTCCACCTTCTTTACCTCCAGGAGCCTATAAGGTCTTTCCCTGACAATTACCCTTTGAACATGATGATATCATGTTCAATCAAAGCAGTCCGTCCTGGTATCTCATTTACAACTTCTGGTACAGACAAGATAGGTCTAGGTCTAGGTCTTATCGTTGTTCAGGGGTCAAATTATCTCCGAAGTTAAGGTGGGAATGAGACATGAAAAGGGAACAAGGCTTGTCTGTTTCAGCAAGTTTATATGATATACTCGTTCACTCGGCCGACGATTCAGTTGTTTAATCAAGTAATCAACGAGTCCTTTTCTTTCCTTAACATCGTACGGGAATTAAACTCTCTATAGATAACCCACTTACGTGGCCATTTAAAACCTTAACTCAGTGCAGTTAAGGATATCATAGTTTTTGCATGTACATTGCATTCTTTAAGCCTGCACATGTCCATTCACTTTGACAGTAAATTCTTTGAAAACAACTCTATCCCACCAGTCTTTGCTTTGATAACACATTCAGCAGTAATGTGTAGAAAATCACAGAAGCATCCACAAAGACAAATTTCCTGAAACAAATGCTAGGACAATCACATTATTTCTTCTCCTGGTTGAAACAATCTGTCTCAATATTTCAGAATTTGCTGACTTTATGCTAATAAGCAGAACATACAGTACGATGCATAGCAACAGAATATTAGGAAACACAGGGTAAGTTGCAGTGCACTGTCAGCTCGAGATGATCCTGAGCTGAACTGCTCTTAATATGTATTTATGGTAACAAAATTAACTTTCAGGTTTACCACTGTTACAGTGTGTCCCGGAGCTGTGGACTTGCAGCAGACCAAAACTAAGACTAAGTGTAGTTACAGTGCAGTGTGGAGTTTGAGATGGGGAAACCAACTTGCATAATAACTTAGACCATCTTGTGAGCAGTAGTGTTGGACATTTCGATTCACTGTACTGATTTGATTCTTTCAAACTACCCGTTTAAGTGAATCAATTTTTTAATTCATGTACAGTCTGGCATATTAATTAATTATCTATTTAACATGATAATTCATAAGCCAATGTCCCTTTTTCCATACACAAAGCATGCTAACACATTTAAGATGCATAACTAAATTAAGATGTTTTTGTTGCAGAATCACAAGTGAATGAGAACTGTGGAACTCATAATGATTCGTTTGGAGAATCGTTAGACTGGTTCTCGGGTAGTGACTTGTTCACGAATCAAATGAGTCAAGATTCAGGCTGTACTTGCATATGCACTTTAAACACCAATAAGAGAAGCAAAAGATATTAATTACATTATGCACAAAGCACATGTATGCTCTTTAAACATCTATTATCGAAATAAAAGATGCTGATGACATCACACAGGAAGGATATGTACAGTATGTGTTTTAGCATTCCCATTGAGCTCCACTGAATCAATTCATTCATGCACATGAATCAGTTCATATGATTGACTGAAAATAGTCATTCAAAAAGAAGGAATCATTCACGAATTGTCTATCACTAGTGAGCAGGTTCAGTGAACTCATTATGGTGGGTAATGTTGTAACATGAATTCTGCACACATCAGACAGACTGTTACAGACATGAAAAAACACTTTTTGCCATTAAAAAAATATGGAAACCATATTTATATTTGGACTGAAGTATAACATGATACTGAATCAAATCTATTCAACTTAATGCCACAGAAAAAGATAAGCGTTGCATGAAAATATTTATATTGCAATTTATTCTGCTTGGCTGCTGGTTCTGAAAGTGTGCACTGAAAGATGCTTCCAGTTTCTTCTATGCTATATTCCTTCGGAGTGTTGTGGTAGTATCTTTGTGAGTGTTCTCCAGATCAGATATCACTCACAATACAGTATGCATTATATAGAGCTTGTGTTCCACTGTGGAGTTTGCACTGTGATGAGATATTCTTTAGAAATATTTTCCAGCATGTGACTATGCATTTTATATGATTTGATTATTGTTGGATTAATTTGGTTATTAGGAAAAGTTTTGCACATAATAAATGACTAGCATCATGTATTAACTACTTAATTAGGAAACGAGTTATAAAGAAACAAATATGTTTTAAATATGTTTTTACTTATGTGTATCTTTTGTCATCATTACTTTCTGTATAGGGATTTCAGGGCTTTTTCATATGCTTGAAGTAAATAAGAATAACGACAGCTTACAATAAAGACAGCTTAGTGATTGCAATTATATTTTTTTCCAATTATTTTTTAATCAAGTTTACATGAGGATATACTGTTTCCTTTGCTCAGTCTCTTAAAATCGAAAGAAATGTGTAGTAGCACATCATTAATTGATAGAGGTTGAGACATTAATTGCAATTGCACTGCCGCTAATGGACATTCAGATGGCCAGCTGAGCAAACTGAGGAGAAATACAAGGCTAAAGCAAGACTAGTTACACCTGAGACTGATCTTGTTGCACCATTCACTGACACAGCATTTAGACCGGAGGATCATCTCCTTTTAGAACTGTACTAAGTCTAGTCTTGATCTGCTGCTGACCCACTAGCTCCATGCATGTTCTCAGATTCATGGCAAGTGAGGATGATGTGTAGGTCTTTTTTGTGAAGTTTAATTATGTCAGAATATTTTGCCAAGGGAGAACTCCATTGAACTTGTGAAAGTAAATGTTTTTTTTTAAGAAACCTCATTTCTGTTTTAACTGGGTTACTCATCTTATCCCAGTTTTGAGTATGCATGGAAACACACCGACTGAAATGACTCACAGGTTAGAGGTTGCCCAACCCCCTCTATGGGTAATGTTTGCTTCAACAGTACTATGCTTTCTTGATTTTTTTTTTTCTCATTAAAGTAAATTATCAGCATAAGCCATATGGCATTTCGGTCTGCACAGTGGCAGTACATTAACAAACACTTAACATCACAATAGTTGTAAATGCTATAATGATATAATAGCTTTTAAAGCTACTACCTATTTGACACAACTTGATTAGATACTGCAATTTCCCCATGTTTGCCATTACACATATCCTACTTTGACCTCCAAAGAACACATTTGGCAAGCTATTGTTAGAAAGAGGTTGAGGTCCCCTACCATTAGTGCAGTTGTTCCACCCTAATTTAATTCCATTACGTGAACCTTTTAGTTTTCAGCTCTTTTATGATTTTTTTCCCCACTGCTACATTATTTTAAAATGTCATCTGCTCTTCATTTCTCCAATTTCCAGTATGGTGTGCTCTGTCATTCCTAAAAAGAACCTTGTGACTATTCCTTAATGGATGAGTTGATAAAATACCAGTTTAACAGGAAAGCTCTTCAAGCCTTACAGTCCATCATGGCCATTATGTATACATTACTTATGTATATTAAGTTTTTAACTACGCATAAATAAGGAATTAAATTCTGCTTCTAATAAATCAAATTATTCTTAATTTAAATGCAAATGTGTATGCTCTTTAAAATGTATCCTAATTCCACCACAATTCAACATAAATCCTGTATTAACCAAATAATAATTCACTCATAATAAAGTATTTATTATAAATGTTACTGAATACATTTATTATGTATATTTGTTTTTATTGAGTTAGCACCAATCACTATATTTCAATAAACTTTCCACATGAATACTTTTTCAACATAATGTATTATTCTAACATTATCTTCAAAACAAATTAATTAGTATTTGCATGAGTTAGAAAAAAATAGAAATTATATCTGTACCCAACCTAACAGAGACAGAAACTGCTGTATACTTTATGTGAGAAAACATGTTAGGAAAATGATCTTTGCAATATTTCAGCTTCATTTAGGTAGTTTTAAGCAGTGTGCAGAGAAGCTTATTCCCACCCCTCAGTAAAATTTTTATTTTACAAATGAATTGTATTATTTCCCAGTTGTGGTGGCAGCTAGTGAGAGATTCAGCAGTATGCATAGGCAAAGCCAGAGGGATGGATTTTGGGTTTAAACTAACCCTAAAATATACAGTATTTTCTGACAGTTCCAACAGATTGATCATTAACAAAAATATGATTCATACACTTTCTAAACCCGAACATAATTCTAAGATATGCCCTTGTATATGTATCTAAATGAATATATTGTGGTTTGGGGTGCATTTATTTGATATCAATTTTACATTTAAGATGGCGGCTCAATGGTTACTAGTGTATTAGAAATCAACATCTTAATTAAAGAAAGAAACTTATCCTAGAAACACTAGAATCCCTGAAGCCTAAGAAAAAACTCGTAATCCTAGGCCACCTTAAATTCCTTCACACCTCTCCATCAGCATCTTTTGTTTTGTAAATGTGTCGATCAGCACAAGCAGCAAGCAGACTGCTATCCCATCCCCCAAAGCTCAAATGTGTTTATCTAGGGTGTGAGGTGCCTGGAGTTGTATAGGGTAAATAATATATTGTTACTTGGAATACATACATTTCATGTGTGTTCCGTGTCTACAACGATCTGTGTAAATGTAGGATGACAGGAAATGCAAGGCAAGAAATGCTGAACACATAGCTAAAACAGAAAATCTTTCCGTGTTATACTAATAATGATGTGAAGTGTATGATGTGTGAAGACTACATTTGATTTGAGTCTGTAACACCCAGTTTCAATTTTGGCTAGTTTGTTGTACCACATGAACGCCACTGACACAATAAAACACAAAGAATGTACTGACATGCAATCACATTCACACTGGTTTAATGCTGGCACTGATTTATTTGCCAGAAGGAAATCCAGATCACCACAAATTAACTTAACATGCACATCTTTTGGAGAAAAACTAGAAGTCCTGAATAAGAAATGGGGAGAACCTAGTTTTCTGGAGCTATCGGGCAACAGCTGTCACCATCATATAACCAGGTCATACATGTAGCATTGTCAAATTGTATGGCCAACAAAGATTTAAATAAAACTAAAAGTTTTTTCTTCAGCATGTTTACACTTCCATCATTTATCCTGGCTTTGTTCAGGAGATTTTAAGATCTGTCAGTCAGATGATTAGTCAGTCAAGGGCCTGAGTGTGAAAGGCTCACCTGCAAGGGTCCAAGTTCATCTGTGATGCTGCCAAGAATCCTATGCAGTAAAACACTTGCCATCTGTTTAAATTTCTTATTATCTACAGGTTGCTTAAGTGTCACAGATTAATAATATGGGATGCTGGAGTGACTGGCAGTTTAAAATAACAGCTACAGTTTAAATACTAAAAGATTACAACTGGAGAAAAAATTCTTTGGCCGATGGCAATGTGTTGCATGTTTCTCCGGGCAGAAATCTGTGTTTTTATATATACTGTACTTTGTTTGTTTTTGTTCTTTTTACAGTCAGTTACCATTAGTAGTACTTATGATTAACAAAGGCATTTAAACATTGGGTGATTATTTAGAAATCAGTTTTAGTCCTGCTACACACTAAACTGCTCTCATCAGTTAAATTCAAGTAACACAATCAGCATGACTTAACTGGCAACGACCAGACAAACAAAGTTAGATAATGAGGATGAACAGGTGGTGTCCAGGGAACAGCAAGCCACCATGGTAACTGACCTCCTCTGCCCAGGATTTTTGGATAATTAACTAGATGACATTCACGCAAGATTGGCTGCACAAAGTGTTGTCAGAAACTCCAGTGTTCTTTGGGCTGCTATTTATAGTCCTTTTACAAACCAACACCAACAATGTACAAAATAATTTCTGCAACATTATTATGAAACATGTATGTTTACATCCTGAGTGACAATTTATTGTTGCATGTCATCTATAGTACTTGAGTACATGAGGGGTGCTAATACTCTGGATTACTGAAACACCCCTACAAAAGACTCTTACCGCCCACTGCTCTGGTTACCAGTCAGTACTCCAGCTGGAAGCTCACAAGCAGAAACTTAAGTGTGAGAAACACGTAAGAAAATTGTTTCAGTGCTGGTCTAAAGAAACAGAGTAAAAACTGTCATCAAAGGTAATAATAATATTATTAATAATAATAATAATTAATACATTTTATTTATATAACACATTTCCCATGCTCAAGGTGACCGCCAAATCCTAAGCTTGGGATGGAATGATACACTCTCTGTTTGAAATACTGACTTTCTAACTCGCAAACCACTGGTTGTGTTGATGAGCAGCAGCACTTCCTCTATGTTGATCCTCAACACAGACACTCCAAAGGATAGGACGGTGAGTCCCACTACTGAACTCCTTGTTCACCTATGACTGCACGGCCAAACACAGCTTCAGCTCCATCATGATGTTTGCTAATGATACTGCCAAATATAGGCCTGATCTCCAACAATGACCAGATGACTTACAGATATGAGGTTTACCTACTGACACAGTAGTGCCAGGACAACAATGCCACCCTTAACACTAGAATTACCAGAGTCTATGAAAAAACTCGTAGATCCGGCCCACCTTAAAACCGTTTTCACCTCTCTTTTGTCTTCTAAATGTGCCGATTAAGACGAGCAGCACAAAGCCGGCTATTCCATCCCCCACCATCGCAAAACATTCACTAAGTTTTCCCAGCTCATGCCTTGTTTGATTATCTGGGAGTGACTGAACTGGAGTTTTAGAGTGGAAATAATAGATCGTTATTTGGAACATGCACATTTCATGTGTGTTCCGTTTCTACAGTATTCTGTGTAAACATTTTTAAAACAGAAACTTTTTCAAAAGGGAGTCATGCAGGATCGAACTCATGACCTTTTGATTCCCAGTCAGCAACTGATACTGTTGCGCCACGAGACTGTCGTAGTAAATGAGTGTCAATGTCGCACACTAAGGTGGCTTTTTTTTTCTGCAGTTATATTTTTGAATAAAAGAGCACATGTTCTGTTATATTTGTACCTTTCGTGAAAGTGTTTCTTTGATATTTGGACTTCAGGCTTCATACATTATATAGTTTATGCCTACATTTTGTCATTTACTACTAGAATATGAAAAACGTTTCTGTTTTAAAAGTTTACACAGATTACTGTAGAAACGGAACACACATGAAATGTGTGTGTTCCAAATAACGATCTATTATTTCCACTCTAAAACTCCACTTCACTCCCAGATAATCAATCAAGGCATGAGCTGGGAGAAGTTCGTGCACGTTCTAAGTCGGTGGGGAGATGGAATAGTCGGCTGTTTGCAGCTTGTCTTTATCTGCACATTTAGAAGACAAAAGACGATGGCGGAGAGGTGCGATCGGATTTAAGAAGCGATTTAAGGTGGAATGGATCTACAAGTTTTTTCGTAGGCTCTGGTAATTCTAGTGTTAATGTTAGTAAAGCCAAAGACCTGGTCATATATATCAAGAAATAGAAAGTAGACTACAGTCCCATTAATATCTGAGGGAATGATGTTCAGAGGTTGATTGGTTTTACATTTCTTAGAGTGACAGTCATTGGTGAGCTTTTGTCAAGGGGGCTTACCAAGGCCTCTTCTTCCTCAGATGTCCAAAGACAGCTTTAATTTCTCCATCTGTCCCCACAGACTTCTACAGGTGCACAGTAGAGCCCATCCTCACTGACTGCATACCATTCTTGTATGGCACATGCTTAGCTCAAGATTGTAAAGCACTGCAGAGGGATGGAAAGCAGCACAAAATTTTGCCGGCACCCAGTTGCCTTCTGTTCAGAACACAGTCAACACTCACTGCTTTAGAAAATCAAAATGGATTATCAAAGGCCTCAGCCATTGACCTTCCTAGAGGACCTTTAGATTCTGAGACAGTTTCTATCCACAGGTCATAAGGCAAATGACAATCCATTCATCCATCCATCGATTATCCAACCTGCTATATCCTAACTACAGGGTCACGGGGGTCTACTGGAGCCAATCCCAGCCAACACAGGGCTCAAGGAAGGAAACAAACCCCGGGCAGGGCGCCAGCCCACCGCATGGCACACACATACACACATCCACACACCTAGGGACAATTTAGGATCGCCTATGCACCTAACCTGCATGTCTTTGGACTGTGGGAGGAAACCGGAGCAAACCTACGCAGACACGGGGAGAACATGCAAACTCCACGCAGGGAGGACCCGGGAAGTGAACCCAGGTCTACTTACTGCGAGGCAGCAGCGCTACCCACTGCACCACTGTGCTGCCCACAATCCATTCAAAATAACAAAAATTGTACATGTTTTTAAAAACACACACACAAAGATAAATTCTAAAATTAGAACCTGTAGGCAACAGATGTAACCTATAAAACAGGACCAGGATACAGAGTACAGAGCAGAACAGAATGCTCCATGTAGAGTGAGGTCTTCAGTGGATTCCCTCAGGGGTCTATCCTTAAATTGTTTCTAATTTATATTAATGATATTGATTCTCGTATATTTAGTAAACTTGAAAAATTTGCAGATACTACAAAAACTGGAGCAAAGGCAGACACTTAGCTTCAAAACTGGGCAAACAGTTGCAAAATGCAGTTTAATGCAGAAAAGTGAAAAGTGCTATATATGGGCAAAAGAAATTTCAGTTATAAATACAAGATGGGAGATTTAAGGGTTTATGTTAACAAAATATTTTTATTATCTAAGCAATACACAAAAGCAATTAATAAAAAGGAAAAAAAGTTCCATTATATTGGTAAAAACGTTAAATATAAATCAAGGGACATTATGGTCACACTATATAACACACTAGTGGGAGCACAGTGTGAAAGACATAGCAGCATTTAAAGCTGTGCAAGTAGAGCAACCAGGTATATCCAAGGACTTAAGGACATGTCTTACACTGACAGGCTCAGAGAATTAAAACTTGTTTAGCCTCGAGCAGACTAGGCTGCAGGGAAATGTAATTCAGGTTTTCAAAATCCTCAAAGGCACTGTTAATGTTGATCCAGCAGAATTCTTTCAACTTAAGGGTGAATCACACAGTTGAGGACATCAGTGGAAATCAAGGGGAAGTATATTTAGGACTGAAGCCAGAAAACACTTCTTTGTGCAAAGATTTGTAGGAAACGGAACAAACTACCAAGACATGTAGTTGAAGCATAAACTTTGACAACCTTTAAGAAGAATCTGGATGACTTAGTGGCACAGCTTAGCTAATAACTAAACAAGCAGGCTTGATAGATTAAATGGTCTCCTCTCGTTTGTCAAATGTCTTATGTTCTAAGGTCTTTTTTGTGCCTCTATGTTGCTTTTTGTTGGTTTTGTATTATTGTCACTGTTCTGAGGAGACATGCAAGTCAGAATTCCATTGTATTATGTGCACATTACAAACATGAGCGTGAACTTGAATGTTACATTTTTTAAGTAGTAACATTGGAATACATTAACAGCCATTCATCTAACATTTTAACAATGCAATTATCCAATTCACAGTCTTTGAGACCAGGAGTTGATGAGGTAAAAGGCACTGGAGAAGGCATCAGTCACAAACAAGGCACAAACAACCAAAGTAATGCACAATTATACTGAATACATATAAGAGCAAAATGAAAAGCTTTAATCAGAAGAGCCTTTTCATCCTAACAAAGTGGGTCATTTCCAAGTCAACTAATGGGCTTAAAATAAACTAGAGTCTATTATTTCATAAGGATAGGATATCTCAGAAACATTTACATTGTACCTGACTGCACCTCCATTTGGAGGTCCCTTTAAGGTGCCAAAAGTCAATGCTGTTTCATCTCATCCAATCTTCATTTCTCAATATTAATAGAGTGATTCGTTTGTTACTTCCAACACAAGACCATGGCTTGAGATCTGTTATTACATATCTACCTGGACAAGGACCTTGGGGAGACCTAAAACATATTTTTTGACTGGCTGATGCACCTGGGAATTAGCCAGAACAAGCTTGTGACTTTTGCTGAGGATATAGTGTCCTAGTCTTTAAGCCTTCTTGTGCTGTCATCATAACCCTCACCATCCATCCATCCATCCATCCATTTTCCAACCCGCTGAATCTGAACACAGGGTCACAGGGGTCTGCTGGAGCCAATCCCAGCCAACACTGGGCACAAGGCAGGAACCAATCCTGGGCAGGGTGCCAACCCACCGCAGAACACACACAAACACACCCACACACCAAGCACACACTAGGGCCAATTTAGAATCGCCAATCCACCTAACCTGCATGTCTTTGGACTGTGGGAGGAAACCAGAGTGCCCGGAGGAAACCCACACAGACACGGGGAGAACATGCAAATTCCACGCATGGAGGACCCGGGAAGCGAACCCGGGTCTCCTAACTGCGTGGCAGCAGCGCTACCACTGCGCCACCGTGCCACCCTAACCCTCACCAATATAAGCAAATATATTTTATAAGCACACTGTATATATTAATAAATGACAGAAAATTAAAACATTGTCCTATTTACTTATGCAATTTATAGTCATAGACAGGGTGGTGCTGATCTTAGCAGAAGTAGGTGCAAAATTGGACTTCACCTTGACACTACTGTTGCTCATATTCTGAAGTAATTCAGCATCAGCTGTAAGCAGCTATAGTTTTTGACTTGCAGATATAGAGAGGCATATTTCACAATGAATATAGAAAATTATTGGAAATTAATTGTTGAATGGGAACCTTCTACTGTGTACAAGGCATGTGCTATATCCTGATGTCTTGAGAACTGCACTTCTATATACAGTACTGATGAGTAAATATCAAGGAGGCATCATTCTTACATTTTCTTCCTTACATATTTATGTTTTGAGAGGTTTGTTAAGCATATCCTGAAACATTTTATTTTAGTCACTATTTTAGAAGTCACAATAAAAATTTAGAACAAAAAAAAAGCAATGCTTGCTCTACTCGACAGAAGCTGTGCTTTTCACTTAGTCATTTGAAACACCTAATTAAATTCCTCTTTCTGCTGGAAAACTCACTTGGACCGGCTTAATTATGATGGTTACGCTTTGATTGATCTTTTTCAGTGGAATCTGATTTTATGTGGAGTAAATTGCGACCATTAGCTGCTCATTCCTTTGCCTAGCGTACACTTTACAAATAGATTATTTTCTTTGTGCTTTAAAGGTGATTATTAGTCCAAGAAGAGTTTTCAGTGTACTACAAAACACAGAGGCACATTGATTTCATTTCATTGTTGATGTGAGTTATGTGTGCAATGAGCTGGATTTTGCCAATTTGTTTTGCACATTAGCACAGATTTATTTGTGAAGCTTTGAGATAATGTTGACCGACTATTAAATAACCCGTTTCTGACCTGAAACACTGCAGATATAAATATTTTTTCCTTTACATTAACAGAGTAATTTTAACATTTTCAGCATCCAACAAATATTTCTACTTAAACTGTGAAAAGGAGCTCTGCGGTAGAATTGTGTTCTAGTATCCCTGTGGAGCCACTCAACTCCCAGAATTCATGATGAACAGGAGCGAGAGACTAAGCGGCACTGAATAAATTTTGACCCAAAAGTCTTATTGACGTTTTGCTTCAGATATTCTTTTGTTAATTTCTTCCACACTGAGTGGCCACTTTATTACTACAATTTTCAGTTAATGGCAGTTTCATGTGTATAGAAAATGTTATTTAAAGCAAGAAGGAAGGTAGTAAGATTTGTTTATCAGGAACAGGAACACTGCTGGTGTTTTCTTTGCATAACCGCCACAGGTCACCAAGCAAAAAACATCCAGCAACCTGTAATTGGAAGGGACCTGGTGATGAAAGGGCCAGGGGAGGCTGACATGATTTGTATCAGAAAGGCTACTGTTAGTCAGCTGTGTACATAACAGAACACGCAGCTTATTGTCCAATTTCACGGATGGGCTATCACAGTCAAAGACTTAAGTGAATTCCATTCCTGTCAGAAAGAACAAGGAGATGTATTTACAGTGGATTAACAATTATCAACACTGGATGCTGGGAAAAAATTACCATGTCCACGCTGATCAGTAAACCAAGATATGGCAAAAATCCATTTCCACCTCCATTCTGCCAGGTGTCAACAATGTAGGTTGGTGTAGGCAGTGTGTGAGTTCAAGGTCTACATACTTAAATCAAATGGGCACACTTATAGGGGCATAGGTAGGACTGAATTCCACAAGATATCAGAATATGGTAAAAGAACTGGTGTAGTACTTTCAAGTTAGTTGTGTGCTCATCCAAGAATGGGCCTTTTTAGCAGGGAAGTGCTACAGGCCACAAGCCGAGGGACATCCTAGAAGAAGATGAATTTACTTTAATGCAGTGACCTAGTCAACAAACTTTAATGCAATTAAACATCAATAGGATGTGATGTAAGATGTGATTTAGTTGCCAAATTGACCCTCAGCCAATTCCTTACAGCTACAGTGTAAAGAACACTGTAGTTCAATTGGTCCAGCATTGCTATGCCCCACTCTAAAACTCTCCTAAATTGCAAGGCAAATGTTACATCACCTTGCTACTAGAACATAAGTAATTTGACAAATGAAAGGAGACAATTCAGTTCATCAAGCTTGTGTGGTTAGCCAATAGATAAGCTGCCCAAATATCTCATCCAGATACATCTTAAAGGTTGTCTAGGTTTCTGCTTCAACTAGATGTATCAGGAGTTTATTTCAGATTCCCAGAAAACTTTGTGTAAAAAAGTGCTTCCTGGCCAGTCAGTCAGTCATCGTCCAACCCGCTATATCCTAACACAGGGTCACGGGGTTCTGCTGGAGCCAATCCCAGCCAGCACAGGGCACAAGGCAGGAACAAATCACGGGCAGGGCACCAGCCCACCGTAGGTTTTTCCTGGCTTCAATCCTAAATGCACTTGCCAGTAATTTTCACTGGTGTCCTAAAGTACGTGATTCACCTTTAAGTTGAAAGAATTCTGCTGGATCTGCTTTATCAATACTTTTGAGGATTTTGAAGAAATGGATAAAGAACCCCCTGCAGTCTTCTGTGCTCAACACTAAATGAGTTTAATTCTTAGCGTCTGTCAGAGTATGACATGTCCAAAAGGATGTCCTCGGTTGCTGTCCTCTACACAGCCTCAAGTGCTGTTCAGTCCTTCTTGTAGCGTGGTGACCCGAATTGCACACAATAGTCTCTCACTATAGACAGATAGACAACTCTACTAAAGTGGCCACTTAGTGTATACAGGTAAATTGACAATGCCTGATGCCATCTGCTGAGTTGGTTTTGTTTCCTTGCTGCATTCTGTTTACAATGCATGTCTGTTCACAAAAAAATGCAATATTCAAAAATCACAATTCTCAAGGATAATTATAATATTCATTCTACTTCATCTGAAACAACTTGTCCACATTTATTTGTGCCTCACTTCACTCTGACTACTGTATTGCTACCAAATGATGAAAACACTATCACTCCAATAAAATATTTAAAATATCATGGTTTGCTGCAGAAAAAAAGAAGATCCAGTTGTGCTATTTTGCTCATTTATCATGAAGCAAATGTCTAATGTGAATCAATAACATCAGTTTAGGATCAAACATTTTTATAGATCAAAAACTTAACTTTAATAATTTCTGAACAGTGACATCTTTATTTCCAATGTATACTGAAGAATGTGCAGAAAGAACATTTCATCTAATCAAAGACCTCATCTCTGTTGACCGTGTGTGCAGAGACCATTTATGGCGTAAACTGTGAGATATTCATCTCCGTTCACCCTTTGCTGGTTTAAGTCAAATCAATTATGGATGGTTGATTCTCCCTTTGTAATGTTAAATGGTTAATATGCTAATTAATTAATAATTAATTAATTAGAAATAGGTGGTAAGATAGTCATCTAGTAACCGGGATGCAGCCAAGTTGTTAAGGAAGCATCGGGAAGCAACTGAGTTGAAAGGAATGACCAGGAGAGAAGTTGTTAAAACAGGAAAGAGATTGTAACCAGAAAACTGAAAAAGACAGAGTGTCAAAACCAAATCCTACCCATGAACCGTAGTCAAAAACAGAAGCAGTAAGTGAGGAGCTGTGAAGTCAAATATAGAAATAGTTTTTATTCGGAATTCATCAAATTTGGATAAGTACTGTTCTGTTGCCTTGATCTTTATACTAACATGCCGATGACATAATTGACAGAACCTCTGGGACCACTCTTAATTGGAACCACAGGCATGAAATGGCTACTGCAAGAAAAAATGACAAAGACTGGAAGTAAACAAAATAAGGATGAACCATTTAAAATAAATGTTATACATATGCAGACTCCCTCAGGGGAGTACTCATGACAACAGCTGCATAGAGGCAGTGTTGCAAAAGTAGTTTGTAAATTTTTCATAAAATCTATATGTTTTTTTTTTATTTTTTAAACTTTTTTACAGTTTATTTTTATTTTTTATTTGTCTTGTTTTATTATAGAAATTTTTTGGATTACATCAATGTCTTTTTTCTGATCAGTCTATCCCTAAAGTGCTGCTGCTGTGGAAAACATACTGCATTGTTCCTTTTCCAAAGAAGGCAGGCATCTCTTCACCAAATGACTATAAACCAGTGGCACTTACATCTCACATCATGAAGATTTTTAAGTGGCTGATCCTAGACAACATGAGTCCTCTTATGGTAGTCCACCTGGACCCACAGCAGTTGGCCTATTGGAAAAAAGACTGGAGTGGAGGATGCAATTATCTATCTGTCTGCTCCACAAGGCTTATTTTCACCTGGATAAAGCTGACAGTACTGTAAGGATTATGTTTTTTGATTTCTCCAGTGCCTCAGATACATTGTGCCATCCATGTTAAGGGGTAAACTCAGAGATATGCAGATGAATGAACCTGAATGGTGTCCTGAATATTGAACTATACATCAGGCAGACTGCAGTTTACGAGACTCAAGGACTGTGATTCTGAAATGGATGTGAGCAACACTGAAGCACCACAATGAGCAGTCCTGGCTCCTTTTCTCTTCACTCTGTACACCACAGACTATAAACATAAGCACCAGATCATGACATTTTCAGAAATTCTCAGAGGATTCTGCATCTGTGGGGTGTATTAATAAAGGGGTTGAGACAGAGTATAGGGGTCAGATGGAGAACTTTGTTTCTTGGTGCAGAAACATTTGTCTGCAACTTAACATTAGCAAAACCAAGGAACCGGTTATTGACTTTGGCTGCACCAAAGAGCCAATTTTAGGGAGTGGATGTAGAAGTGGTCCGTGCCTAAAAGTACCTTTGGGTCCACATTAATAACAGGTTGGACTGGTCTTGGAACACAGAGGAACTATAGAAAAAGAACATAGCAGGCTCTTTTTTCTAAGGAGACTCTGTTACTTTAATGTAAGAAGTGACACACTTCACATGTTCTACAACTCTGTGAGGGCCACTGTGATCTCAACTCTGTGGTGTGCTGGGCTAGTAGCATCACTTAAAGACAGGCCCACCAAATCAACAAGCTAATTAAAAAAGCAGGGTCAGTTATGGGGTGTATTCTGAACCCCATGGAGAACGTAACAAAGGATTGGATTAAAACAACTGAGTACCATTATGAACACTGCTGCACATCCTCTCTCTGACACACTAACACTGAAGACTTTCAGCCAGCAAATCATCAATCAATTTTATTTAATGAAAATCTATTTTTAGCAGTGCATACAAAAGTTAGAAACACCACAATATTTGGCTGCTCAACCTACAGAATTCAGAATTACTATACCAAAATTTCTAAATGCCTCTTTTTGTAAGAGTTTTGCCCGAATGGCTCTATTGTTAAGCATCTCTATCAGCCATGGCACAATCATTCTATGATTTACTGTATTTCTGCTAGAGACTCAAGTTGCACAGCACATGTCATCTTGTAATCCAGCTACAGTAATCCCTCACTTATCGCGGGAGATAGGTTTCAAGGCCGACCGCGATAACTGAATTTCCGCGAAGTAGGGACACTATATTTATTTAATTATTTAACGTGTATTTGGACGTTTTTAAACCCTCCCTGTATTGTTTACAACCCACCATTTACTCTATTAAAAACAGGAACAACTGCTAAGCAATATGAAATCGGTAGATAAGTTTACACTTACTGTATAGCGAAGTACACGTAGCAGCTTTTAGGCGGTCATGACGTCGTCGACCTTGTTGCAAAGATTCCTAAAGCAGATTCCATCCAGACTACTGCCTTATCACGTCCACTTGCAACTCGTTTTGCACCCTGGTTAAAGGACACTGCGGCTGTAGATCTTATATGCTTTTCCTCCTTTTTAAATAAAGAGAATCGATGTCCTGCAGCGGTGTAGCTGTTCCCTTCCTTCAACATATCCAAAACTTTTACCTTTTCTGCAATCATTTGCATCTTCTGTTGGTGCTTGGACACGGCCCCTGAAGCATTAGCACGTTAATGATGAATGAGTGAGATGAGACTTCCTGGTTAATGCAACACTCCGTCGCTGAGCCAGTCAGCGGCACACAGGAACTTAACTGCGTGCTCTGATTGGGTAGCTTCTCAGCAATCCGCCAATAGCATCTCTTGTATGAAATCAACTGGGCAAACCAAGTGAGGAAGCAAGTAAACAGACCCATTGTCCGCAGAAACCCGCGAAGCAGCGAAAAATCCGCATTATGTATTTAGATATGCTTACATATAAAATCCGCGAAGTCGTGAATCCGCGAAAAGTGAACCGCGAAGTAGCGAGGGATTACTGTATATACAATTAGGCTTGGTATCAACTGGTATCCACATTTTTTAATAAAATAAAGTTAGTTATCTCTGCTACTCAGATTTTGTGTTTTGTGTTGGTGTGTTTAAAAGGGAACATGGGAACTGACCCCAGTCCACAATGGATCTTTAGGTCCTTTAAGTATGTATCCTTTTTTTGGTTCAAATGCAGACTTTAATGAGTAAGAAGGAATTTTGCCATAGTTTAGAATCAAAAGCTGTTAATGGCCTTGTTTGCACTGCTTTAACTTAACCGTTTGGACATGATGAGATGAGTGGCTGGAAGGCAGAGAGATGAAGTCTGGATCCTCTCTTGTTAGTCCAGTTCGGCAAAAACAAGAGTAAACAAAAGCACTTATAGATGTCAGGAAACACACAATGTCAAAAAGAAGATGTAAAACACAAGATGCCAGAGCAAAAAAGTCCAGTAACTAGACACAAGTAACTGGACAATTGAGTGCCACTGGATTTGAGAAACCTGCCTCTGTTTTGGTTGATGACAAAGTGGCCCTAGTTGACATGGGTATTACAAGGGACAGCTGGAGAAGTGGCTATCGACTCAATCAACCTTAAGGTGTGACAGTTTCTAAACATTTTGCTGATAAATACAGGCATTTTAATTAAACATTTTTGTATTCAATAGTTACAATGAGCCTCGAGTTTAAAGATCCTGCTTAACCAAAGGGCAATTCAACATGTTAAAAAGCATGTCTCAAAAAAAGCGAGCAAAGATCTGCAACATGTTTTTGTTTGATTGAATGTAAGGTGTCTGCAGGAACACAACTATTACAAAATAATTCTAACTGCAAAGTTAATGCTGATCCTTTGTACAGTACAGGGGAATCAGAGTTTTACTTGTACAAATGTTTATCACCACTTATGGTATGTCATGTCCCTTTTGCCTTTTAGATTAAAGTATTTGAATAAATGAATGGACACATTATTAATCATTATTAATATTTTGTTTTGTCTTGAACATTATAACCTTTTTATATATGTGTGTTTATATTTTTCTCATTACTTTATTAATGCTGACAGTAGGAGGCTGAGATAGTAAAGTAAGATGACCAAGACATGCACTGATTGAAAAGGCCAAAGAGAGACAAATTTAAAGACAGGCAATAGGTCATAACACAAGAAGAAAGGCAAACCTGAATAACCATCACTAAAGACACAATTCCAGCACTTACAGTAGTCAAAACAAACAGACAACAGGGTCCAATGTTAAATCTTCATAGAAGTGCCTTTGAGCTTTTTCTATTCTTGCGAGATTGCCAAAGGGCAGCACAGTCAAGAGTTTAGGTACAGGTAAAATAAGGCAGAAATACCAGTAAGAAATCTGAAACATAAATCATTAAAATTACAAAAATAAATACATTGAAATCAGAGTCAGAAAAACAAAGACTGATGGTCAAAACTGAAACAATAAATCTTTACAAATTTGATAAGCAGTGAGTAGATTTGTTTTGTCATTCCTCATACTTGGAGAGGGAAGCTATAAAAAAAGTTCTGTCTACTAAAACAAAAGTTTCTGATATTTTATTTGGTTATACAATCAATATCAAGTAAGAGGAACTAAGAAATATCACACAAAGTTTCAAAAACTCCAAAAAGTCAAAAAACAAAATACAAAAATTCAAAACTAGATACAAAAAAGTACAGACTTCAAATGTCCATAAACACAAACAATACTGAAATTAATTAAACAAGCAAAGCAAATAGCAAGTCACAAATTTCAAAAACCTGAAAATCAAAACAACAAAAACTAAACACACAAGAGCACAAAACAAAATATGGCGTAGAGAGCAGAGCCAAGAATGAATGAATGACACTGCAAAACTGCAGTGGCAGAAGGAACTTTAAATAGTCCCCCAAAAATGTAGATGTTACTGTTGGGATGATTAAAGCACCAGGAACTGTTATACCAAATAGGAGTCATGTCCTATCTCCATCAAATGCAAACAAACACTTAAGAACATAATTAACTAAAGACAAGGGAAACATAAATACATTTTAAAAATGAAAAAAGAAATAGAATTAACAATTACGAAGCATGTAAAAGGAACAAGGATAAAATACAACTTCTTAGAGGAAAAAAATTTGTTTGTGGAATTCCCCCAAAGTAATAACAAATGGAGAAGATTGTATTGTTTTGGTGGGAACTTTATAGATTTGGGGGGATTTCAGTATAGGTTTAAAGAATGGTATATTCATAACAGACTGCCTGATTTAGCTTACCATGTTTACATTTATTCACTGGCATTTTCTCTTCAGTAAATAAAAACAAATACTACTTAAAATAATAAAAGTAAAAATCCAAACATTACTGTATCAGTACCACATGAACTGGTTTATATAAAGATTATTCAAGAATATTTTCATTTACACACACTCTTTAAAGCTGCCTTTGTAACAACACACTTTTTAAATATCAGGTTTGTGATATTCATCGTTGTAAGATTTCTATTCACATCAGTATATAGAGACAACATTAGCTGCCTAATAACACTTAGGTATAGTAATATTTAATGAACAAATCAAGATACAAACTTCTAATGCATTTGTTTTCTAAAGTTCTCCTTCCTTTTCTTTATATGTGTCCCAACTTTAAGGCTACCTTTGTGAAATCAACCCTGTCAATTGAAGATTAGTTTAATTATTTCAGAATGTCCAATGGCCAAGTTGGAAAATTTTAAACTGTAGCTAAATAAATGTATTTTTGGGATAAGAATATGGAGCAGCACATTTCATTACTGTTATAGACTAGTCCCACATGCATGGATATGTGTGAGTGAGGTGTCTCCTCCAAGGTTGGTGCTCATTGCAGCTAAGACAAGCACCTTTTTCAGACACTGAACTGAATAAACTCTTTAGAAAATCGATAGATGGTTGGTCTTACAACCGTACTGTAGTCATATAACATTCAGAGGATGAGCATATGTTCCATTGCCAGGGTGATGTATGGTGCTATGTTAAAAAACAATTAATTGTGTTATTATTTCTGATTCTCTAATTCAAATGTGTGACACCAAAAGTTAACTGGCCATATCATCTCGCTCTCAAAACACGCATGAATCATGTTTGTTTTTGTTTTGTTTTTTTTATTTTTGTTTTGTTTCTGGACTAACTGAAGAATGGGATAAAAGTGGCAATACTGAAAGCTTTTTAGGCTTGAGAGAGCAGAATGATTTTTCAGTCCTGATAGGTTATTCTGATCTTCCAGAAATCGTTTGGCTGCTGTTCACCACTGCTTAATTCCTTAATTGTTTCTTCCCCAGAGATGCTAACTGAAATTCACCACATGCCAAGAGTATAAATGTTTTCTTGCAACTTGTTATACAAAGCAGCTGTACCTGTTCAAGGTGGAGTGTTTTAAAGCATGAGTTTTCAACTTCAGAAAAAGGACTATTTTCTGTTATCTTGACTGTTTTTGCCTTGTAGCACTTCTACTGGTCTGCCCATCTATCTGAATAATAGCATTGGACTTTAAACCCCAAGGCTGTCAACTGTTCAGCCTCTGACTTGTTTTGTGACCCATGGCAAATCAGTAAACCACCTGTTTGCTAATGTAAATAATCAAAAATCTCATAAATTGTTGTGCCATTTCCTTGGAAATTGTCCTGGCTGAAGGTTTCTCTCCAAATAAAAAAAAAAACAGAGGAAAGGAGTCAACGGTTTTGATCTTACTTACTGAAAAGGCCAATGTACTGATGCCATTTATTGTGTTTAGGATGTGGGAGGAAACCATAGAACGTGAAGAAAACTCTCATGGACATAGCTAGAAACTGTACAGAATCTACACCTAGTAAATAAATTATGGCAGCTCTGAAGCAGCAGTCCTTACCACCATGCTACTGTGCCATCCTTCCACTGGCTAATATTATCAGCAAACACTGGAAACCTAAATCTTCTACCAGGCAAGCTGAATGAAGTCTCCAGCATCAAAACATAAAAATTAAATAACAACACAGCATTGCATTCTGAAGCTTATCCCAAAAGGACCAGGCACAACACCGAACCTGGCTAATGCACTAGTCAATCAACAACAATAACAGCAACACTTTTTTCTATAGCACATTTACATATACAGGATTAGTTCAAAGTGTTGTACATTGATGGCAAAGAAATGGTTGCAATTAATGAAAAACAAATTAAAATTAGAGAAGAATGATAATAAATAAATAACGTACAAAAACAAATCATTAGATACTTACTTAAAACAGATATCTGATTAGTAACAAATTAGAGTCCTTATATATAGTATCATCCAGTAATAATGTCAGAAAGTTGGGGAGGACAGAAAAAATAACAAAATCTCCAGAGCCAAAAAGCTGAAGAAAAAAACTAAATTTGAAGAGGTTCCAAGGCCAAACAACTATACCTAACAATAATGTTCTTAAGTCATTCAGGTATTGTTTTGTAGGCTTTGTCTTAGAGCAGGGGTCCCCAACCCTCGGTCCACCGTCTGACAGCTGGGCCGCGAGAGAACTGCCGACATCGGAGACTCACTCAGACTTTTTAGAACGCTTGGCGGGCTGGGCTTTGCAGTGGCACAGAGAGAGGAAAGAGACCGAGGTGAGAGAGTATTACAGCAAAGCATTTTTATGGTCCCGACAGTTTCCCCATATGACACGAGTCTACAGAAATCTTGTTACTACGAAGTACATTCAGCAGATACTTTCATTACAACGAAGTGACCTTGAAATGCTTGAACGAATCATCCACAGAGCAGTTAGATCTGTGGTCGCAGCTCAGTTGTGCACATTTACACAACGATCCCCAAACAGAAACATTGTAAAAAAAAATTCTTTCTTCGAACTTTCCTCGTACTGTTTTTTTTTTTTGTTTTTTGCTGTGTTTGTTTCACATGTGGTTTTCAGTGATACCTTTTGTTATTGCTTGTCAACATTTGAAAAACATTCATTGGACTTTAACTCAATGTCACTCTCCTATAGAAACGGCAGACACGAAAAAACGATAACAGTGTTAATGTTTGTGATGTGCAATCTGTTGGAATGACAAATGCAATGCATATGTCTTTGTTATATGCAAAAAAAGGAGAAAAATCTCGGGTTGCAAATGTATGCAAACTGCTTAATAACTTAATAATAATAGAAATGTAATGTAAATTGTGTATAAAACTGCCCTACGAACCCGCCCTGAATCCTCAACCCTCCCCTCCCCAATCCAACCCCTACCCCACCCCACCCTCCACTCCCCCCCGACTGGTCCCTGGAAAAATTTGCTTCTAGTAAAGTGGTCCTTGCTGTCATAAAGGTTGGGGACCACTGTCTTAGAGGACTCAATGCAGTGGATCTCGTGGACAGCTGGAGTATCTGCTTTCATTCGAACATCACAAGTGGCTGCACAATACTTAATCAATTAAGAATGCCACCAAAGAAAAATTAAAAGAAAGTAGAGAAAAGTAGAAATTAATGATTTCAAATGCATGAAGAATATGATAATTCTATGCATGTATAGTCTATTAGAAGTAGAACTAAAATGCAGCTACTAAAAAGCCATATTAGAAAAGTGGGTATTTAGGAGTTTTTTAAGGTGATCCACAGTGTTAGCTTGGCGTATATCTATTTTTGGTGCACAACAGCAAAAGGTCATTTCACTGCTTCTTTTATGCTTAGCTCTTGGAAAAATAAGACCATTATTAAAGAATGTAAGGTTATGACTGGGAATGTAGATGGTCACACACTCCAAAGTACTATTATTTAGAGCATAATATACCATTAATAGTAGTGTATTTTAAAGGACACCGGTAACCAATGTAGCGATCCTAAAACTGGTAAGATGTGCTCAATATATTTTCTAGTTAAGATTATTATTACTACATTCTGAACTGACTGTAATTGATTGATGTCTTTCTTAGATAGTGCCTTAGGACATTAGTAGTTCATTATAGTATGTAGGAATATGCAAGTACTAGTCTCTGCAGAACACTGACCCGAGTGGGCGGATTTCAAGTACTGGAAGTGTATTACAGTGGGCGGTTTCAAAGCGTTGTTCTGATTGACTAAAACAAACACTGGGTGGATTTCAAGCGGAGTAGGCGGGTTCCATTGGAGTTTCTGATTGGCTAAAACGACAACTGGGCAGATTTCAAGTTAAGTATCTGATTGGCTGTTTGACGGGACTTCTTATCATACTGGAAAAAGAATCTTAGTCTGGATGCGTGCAGCACAGCATGCAGAAACAATGGCGGCGGATCGGATGCAGTACATGACCCCCTTTTACTGTATACAATGACACTGCAAGTCCCCATCTCAGTTGAATTAAACATTGAAATCACACAGCACAAGACTTGGCATGAAAAACAACGTATAAACCACAACCACAAAGTTAGTAAAATTGACAATCATGTAAAAGATAAAAATATAAAGTGCTTAAAAGTGTAAGGTGTAATGAGTGCCAGATTACAGCAGCTAGTACATGTATTATGAACAAGATTTATGAGTATGGATATTAAAAATGTTCAAAGTTATTATTGAACGACTGGAATTCTTTTTGAAATAAGCTGTTCGGCAGTCTGTTAGTGCGTATTTTGATTGACGTTACATTTTCCTGAGACAGAGGTTCGAAATGTTGATGACCGGGATGAGACGTATATTGTAGAAGAATATAAATATATATTGGACAAAAGAAATATTGGTATTGTACAGTCATGTTACTGTGCTAAGGGGATGGGGAGGTAGACAGAATGTACACATAACACAGTGACGAGAATAAATGTAATGTGCAGCGTATCTGATATTGACATCCGGAAGAATGGTAGGTTGATTAAAAAAAAGCGTGCTCAGCAGGAGATCGCGTGTGGATGTGTGTGGTTATAAATTGGAATGGTACCGCTTAATGCAGAGCAAAGCAGGCACATTACACATCCCAGCTCATCGCATTTTAAATATTGAAAGTTAGTGGCGGAACCAAGCTGTTACAGTTGTATTTTGCAGGTTGCGTTCCAGTTTCCCTGTTTTTTGTCTCCGAAAAAAAGGTTTAACGATGATTGGATGCTTGAAACCAGCTCATACAGCTTGGGGGAATGTCCATTACGTTCTCTGATTGGATGCTTGAAACCCACCCATACTGCTTGGGGAATGCCCATGTTGTTCTGCAGAGACACCCTTCTCGGAATATGGGATTGCACTGTAGTAATCTAGTCGAATAAAATCAAAATCATGAATTCATTTCCCTGCATCTTGTAATGTTATGAAAGGTCTCATTTTTGTTCCTTAAATGGAAAAATGCAGTCCTGCTAATCTGGTTAATGTGTGATTCAAACTTTAGATCAGAGACCATAATGACACCTAAATTCTTTATTTCATTCTTGATACTTCATACTAAGAGATGACGTTTATATCTAAGACCTTTGGAATTTCCATTTTTGGCAACAACTAAGATTTCTTTCTTTTTTTCCTTATTTAGTTTGAGGAAATTAACAGTAATCCATTTAGAAATGGAAGAAACATATTGAAGCAGAGAGATCAGATAATGAGGTGCTACACTAGTAAAGCTGCATGTCATCTGCATATCTGTAATAGTTCACCATGTGTTTCGAAATGATCTGACCTATTCACAGCATATAGACTGAAAATAACAGCAAGCCTAGAATAGATTATTGTGCTGCACCACAATCAATATCATGGATCCCTGAACTACACTCGCCACCACTAACAAAAGATTTACCCCCCAGTTAAATAAGACTGAAATTATCGTAAGGCCCTATTACTTGTTTTTTACAGAGATACAAATGAAGCTTAACAAGTATAATAGCTGGTTTTTTATATAAATGTCCCAGAATTCCTTTGGTTAGCAAATAATTCTCAAAGCTAGTATATGAAACTGATTTCTTAGTGCATATATAGTCTCAACCTGCTTATCTTACTGAGGGTTGCGGGGCACTGGAGCCTATTCCAGCAACACCAAGTACACCCTGTGTGGATAGCGCTGAGTACTGAGAAAAGCGCTATATAAATGTAATGAATTATTATTATTATTATTATTACTGCAGGAAATAATCCTCTATTGTAGGACACACCCACCTTCACTCACACAGGGGCCAGTTTAGAATCACCAATTAACCTTTGAGAAGAAAGCTGTGGTACCCAGAGGAAAACCTACACTGATACCTGGAGAATATAAACACTCAATAAGAACATAAGAAATCTGACAAACAAGATGGGACCATTCAGTCCATCAAGCCCTGTTTGTTTAGTTAGTAGCTAAGCTGTCTCAATATCTCATCCAAATTCTTCTTAAAGATTGTCAAGGTTTAAGCTTCCACATAGACATCAACCAAGCACAGGATTCCAACCCAGCCTGTTACGCAGTAGTGCTAACTACCACACCACCGTGTGATGACAAACAGAAAATCTTTTTTGTACTCTTTATATGTTTCTGACTTTTGAAACACCAGCTGGCCTGTTCTGATTAAATACAATTTAGATGTTCTTCTGGAATTACATCCAGATTTTTATTGCAAATATATCATTTCATGGGTTAACAGTTACTGTTTACTAGGTGTTAAGAACATAAGAAATCTGAAAAACAAGAGGAGAC
Source organism: Erpetoichthys calabaricus (assembly GCF_900747795.2). Classification (NCBI taxonomy): domain Eukaryota; kingdom Metazoa; phylum Chordata; class Cladistia; order Polypteriformes; family Polypteridae; genus Erpetoichthys; species Erpetoichthys calabaricus. The sequence continues at coordinate 282,371,892 of NC_041395.2, forward strand.
AATTCAGTCCATCAAGCCCGTTTTTTTAGCTAATAGCTAAGCTGTCCCAATATCTCATCCAAATTCTTTGTAAAGGTTGCCAAGGTTTCTATTTCAACTACATGTCTCAGTAGTTTGTTTCAGATTCACACAACACTTTGAGTAAAGAAATGCTTCCTATCTTCAGTCTTAAATGCACTTTCCCTTAAATTTCATGGATATTCTTGAGAATGTGATTCACTGCTGGATCTACTTTATCAATTTCCTTGAGGATTTTGAAGACCGGATTAAGTCCCCAGTCTCCTCTGCTTAAGACTAACACGTTAATTTGAGACTAAAGTGTTAAATTTTGGCTGACACTATTTTGGGACAGGAAAAGCTCACTTTAGTTAAAGTGTTAAAAAAATTATAAAAATGATTCAGTTATTCTGTAATGTAGACTTGTAACAGATAAAAGAGTGGCATGATTCAGTATCAAAGCAAAATTCAATAGGTTATAGAATTATGTTTTAGCATATGCTCTGCAGATGTGTGTGAAGATTCAATTAACATTAAAGAAGACCTCGTCCTTGTAGGCACAATGTCTAGGAGAAGAAGAAGGACGTTACTAACCTTGACCCTGAAGTAATAAGGTCAAATAAATTTGTCTGAAAAAGCACACGCTTGTGCTTATAAACATTTTGTGTATACCTAATCACTTTAAAACCTTGTTTTTCTATTTTCCTCAGTCATTCTGCAATATACAGTATATATATATTTTGATAGATCTAATATATAGTGTAAATGTTTTGAATGATACCTAGTGGTTTTCGGGACGGTGTCTGTCTCTGTTGCCATGCATGAAGGTACAAATACGCTGTTGTTTCTTGTAAGAATTACTTTGTACTGAAAATTATAAAAGAGCTCCCTCTGAAAAGAATTATGGAAAATAAAGATCATCTTTTTATGCCACTGGATTTGTACTATTTTTTTTAATCTTTATGGAGATTTTCAAAATATCAATACCCAGAATCATATCTGAAAAGAAGCAATTGTGAAAGGTTTACATTCTGCTCTTAGGCTCAAGCTATAAGAAAATTCAATGCAGGAAAGGGCAGGAGGTCATTGGTATTAGTGACAAGACTGAAGTGTCGCCCCCGCTCATCTGTCAGACACTACAGAAGACTGCCAGCTTATGAAACACAATGCAGCTAAACAGGTGGAATGAGACAAAATGAAAGCATGTGATAAAACGGCTATAACAGGTCTCTATAGACAGTGTAGCCGAGAAAATGATGTATCATATGGTCTCTTTTGACAAATACATTTAAAAACAAGGACTGTGTATCAATACCTAATCAGAAGTGTCACATTATACTCCATTATGCATACATAGCACCAGGATTGGCTCCCACCATTGATCCAGCATTAGATTAGGTAAGCTTGAGAATGTTATATTCTCTTTTAGATAGATAGATAGATAGATAGATACTTTATTAATCCCATTGGGATTAATAAAGTGTCTATCTATCTATCTATCTATCTATCTATCTATCTATCTATCTATCTATCTATCTATCTATCTATCTAAAAGAGAATATAACATTCTCAAGCTTACCTAATCTAATGCTGGATCAATGGTGGGAGCCAATCCTGGTGCTTCTGGGTGTAAAGCAGGTAACTGTCCTGGAGAGGACAGTAGTCCATTGTAAGGTCTGCTCACACCCTCACACTGAGGCAAATTTGGAATTACCCATTAACCTGACACACACACATCATTGGGGATGTGAGACAAGAAACTGAGTACCTGGAGAATAATCCATGTACAGTAGGCACTGAGAGGACGTGTAAGCTGCATGCAGTTAACAACCTGACAAGGAACTCAAATTCGTATGTGGGATACATAAAGCAAACACACTAGCCCCTGAGCCGTTGTGTTGCCATTGTGATGAGTAGCCTGATAAACAAGTGGTTTGTAGGCAAGGAAAGGTGACACCTGGATGAAGAAGCAGGCATCTGAAATGCAGAAGCAAAAGGCATCATCAAAGGATGGTAACCTCTTTTAGCATATTGGATGTCCCAACCCAGCAGATGCCACAGAATCCTGACCCTTACTTGGAGAGCCCAGGAATGGTTAAAAGACCATCTTGTCAATAGAGGGTATAACATGATCCCTTTAATAGAACAGTGAAGAGGACAGCTGTGTTAAAGCTGCTCTTCCTAAATGAATGAGGTCTCAGATGTGCAAGGAAACAAAGCCCACTCTAAGGAGTTTAAGTCTGGTGTTTTAGCAACATCTGAAAGAGATTACAGGGATTTACAAGAAGTGACCCCAGGATGAAGTGTAAAGCATCTAAATCTCACCTCAAAGTTTCATTAAGCCCAGAACTGGCCTGTAAGACCAGCAGAGTGAGACTAAGGAAGAGACAGAAAAAGAGTGAGAGTGTGAGTGAGCTTTAGAAACTGAATTTTAGGAGTGGTTTGTGGAAATTTAAAGTGGGCAAATAGGTAAACCAATCCATGTAGTAAGCAATGATTACACCTGTCAAAATAAACCCAGAGAGCCTGCAGATTTTTTTGTTTGGTCTATTCGTATTTCTTATGACAATACTTTGTAATATATGGCCCGCCTTAATAAGTGTCTCTTTGTGTGTGTCTGTGTATCTGTACAGTTGCTAGGGGTAGGAAGGAAAATGTAAAAATAGGCAAAAGAAGAAGAGGTGTTAAAAAATAAACAGAAATGACAGTAAAAACATCTATTCTGTTGTCTAACTTATAAGCTGGCAACAACGGTGTGATAGCGACTTTCTTGCACTTGTCTGGCCCATATTAATGAAATTTAGAGCTGTAATGCAAATGACTGACAACATTGTGTGGTGGGCAATGGAAGATAGAAAATAACAGAAAATCAACATGCAAGTCAGGAAACCAAAGCCCCGACATTAAAAGGCTAGAGTCAGTAAACCTGGCCAATGCGGTAGAGACCACTGACACATTTTCCAAGAAAAACAGTGGTCAGTTCAATGAGTGATGCTAAGAGGAAGCGGCTAAATGGGCATCTCCCTCTAAAAAGGAAAAGGCCGCCATGAATGTAATTTGTCTGTGTGCCACAAGTGTTTTGTTCTCTCTGTGAAAAATGGATCACACAACATAAAGGCATAGCATACAGGAAGTTGCTGACTATTTGAGTTCATCAATGGTTCTTCCAACATTAGTGTGTGTCACAGTCAAACACTGTGTCACTAATGATGTCACTAATCGTCACCAGAACTGTGGTCAAAAGGCATTGTTCAAAGATAGGAACCATTACCTTGTGTTACATTGTGACAGTAAACTGCTTTACCACCAGGCAAGAATTGTTGCAGACGGTCAAAACAGGCCCACAACAAGACATTTCAGAATGAATACTCAGAATGGAACTGCATGCCATGGACATCAGGGGCAGAGTACCACAGAAGAGGTCTTTGGCAACAGCTTTTCACAAAGCTGCACTGCTACAGTGGGTGCAGAGCCACAAACACTGGACTGTTGATGCCTGGAAACATGTCATCTGGTCTGATGAGTTGCATTTCTGCTTATATTCAAGTGATGTGAGGCGATGGATGCCTCGTACCACATGAAGCTTTCCATGGGAACTGCATGCAAGGTGCTGTTCAAGCGTGAGGCAGCTCTCTGATGTTTTAGGAGTGTTTCAATCATGAGAAAATGGGTCCTTTGGTTGAGGTGACAATACACTTAAACCAGAAGAGCTACATTAGGCTTCTGGATGACCATGCATTACCTTTTGTGCTTCATCTCCAGAGTGAACATAGAATGGGTACCTCACTCTTCCAAGACAACAAAAGGCACAAAGAACATCTCAACTGACCCAAAAATTCTCCAGATTTAATTCTGATAGAAAATTTGTGGGACTATCTGGAGCAGTAGGTGAAATGCCAGTGAAATCTGACCAATCTGGCCTAACATGCAATATTTGGTGTGGGAAGAGTAGATAAAAATTGATGTCACTTACCTATAGAAAATGGTGCAGTCCATTCAAAACAGAATCACAGCTGTTCTTCCTTCTTATGTTAGAGTGTTGTTTTGTTTCAAAACCATCAAAACACAAGCTGTGACCAAAGCCATTATGACCAAAGATATTTCAAACAGTTTAAAAAAAAGTTTTATTTAAAGAAATGTGGCAGGAATGTGTGACTGGCAACGTGCAGCAAACAATATGGCTGCACCAACAAAAAAGCAACCAGAAAAAATAATGATGTAGTAGCATCACAACAAAAACGATAAAAGGACAAATGAAAACTAATAATATTCTGAGGCAAGACAAAATTAGCTCCACAGGTGCCTGTTATAACTGCATGGAGAAAGAATCAGAAGACTATGATCAAGGAAATGTAAACAGAGAAGTGAAGAAGCAAGAGCATAGTTGGGAAGAGGCAAGAGGTCAAAAACCAGATACAAAGAATAATGTGTAAACCAAAATCATAGTCAAAGAACAAAAGCAAAGGTCCTACCACTAATATCTTCTTGGAGGCGCCTTTTAGTTTCCTCTACACTATCAAAAGCCAACAAGTAAGTATAATGAGATCCAATACCCAGGCGCTTGGGCTGCCTTGCCACCCTTTAACACTAGAATCCCTGAAGCCTACGAAAAAACTCGTAATCACTGCCAACCTTAAATTCTTTCACACCTCTCCATCAGCATCTTTTGTATTGTAAATGTGTCAATCAGCACAAGCAGCAAGCAGCCTGCTATCCTATCCAACACTCTCCCCTTGATGGAGCTCAACTGGGGCAAAAAGTTCTCCCAGCTCAAGGCAAGGTTCATTTTGCTTGGAGTTGTATAGGTTAAATAATACAGTATAGTTATTTGGAATACATACATTTCATGTGTGTTACATTTCTACAAAGATATGAGTAAGTGTAGGATGAAAGAAAATGTGAGGCAAGTAATACTGAAAACATACCTAAAGCAGAAACGTTTTCCATGTTATACTAATAATGATGTGAATTGTATAATGTGTGAAGACTTTAGTCCAAATATCAAAAGTAAAAAAAAAAAAATCATTCAGTTTACATGTTGTTGTCAATGAGTTACAAACCCAAGCTCAAATGTCAATCGATAGAAAACTAATACGTATTCTTGGATGGTACAGAGGTAAGAACTGCTGCCCTATAACCAAAAGATTGTCATTCAAGACCCGGCTCTTTGCGTTTTGAGTAGTGAGCTGCTATTATTATTATTAGTATATTATAATAAAACATAGATTTGATTTGAGTCTGTAACACCTGGTATAATTTTTGGGTACTTGTAAAAGCTAGTGCTTGCTTTTTATTATTGTTTTATTTTCTCAGTGACGTTCACATGGTACAACGAACTTGCCTCTCCTTCTCTGAGTTGATGCCATTTATCTCGATTCTTTTCACAAGAGCAGCAATGTCCACAGTTGGTACTGTGGCTGATTCCTGCTCAGAATTATTTAAAGAGGGCACTGTGTATAAAACCCTTGAAGAGAAAATTGCAGTACCACCTGCAACCAGAGGGTACGACCAGGATGATAAATGAGAAGAGCTCTTGAACAAAGAAAGAAAAGTGGGCTGAATATGCTTCCATGTATGCTGTAAAAGGCCGACAAAGGCAGAAGTTAATATCCTCAAACACACTACATTAATTTTGCATCCATGGATGGTTGTGTGGCTATTTTTATTTTGTTTAGTTAGTTTTTTTTTTTAATTAATTACTTTAATTGCCAAAGGAAATACTGGTAATCAACTAACTGATTCATCAAGAACCTCATTGATCACATTTTTGGATAACTTAGCTCTAGTTGACTCTATGTTATATTTCTGGCAAACAAATTCTTGTTCTTTTCTTTTGCTTTTGACCTTTGCGTAGTTCAGTCTTTCATTTCTTCTCCTGGTCCACTTGCTCCTATTCTGTCTACACATTTCTCAGTGTTAGAACAAAAGGGTGGTATTTCTTGAAGGTGGATGAAATTTCCAGACTAGGAATTTAATTTTTGGAAGTGTCTCTTCCATCTCCATGAAATGATCAAATTAACAAAAGCAAAGTTAATCCTACATTTTTAAAAACATTTTATATACTTTGACCTTTTAGAATTGTGTGGATTGTAGAAATCTTTAAGATGGCAGTCCAAACTTGCCATCTATTACTAAAATTGCTTATTTTTCATGTAATTCTAATTGCAAGATGCTCATATCAAAATTATAACATTTTCCCCTATCTTTATTTTTAATCCATATTAGAGAGATAAGGGGTAACATGTGAATTCAAGGTTAAAGCACACAAAGCGGTACACAGGTTCGTTTAGGCAGAGTTCATCTCTCTAGGAGGTACTGTGTGTACATGAGTCTCCTCAAATTTGAGCTTTTAAAAACTGGATTTAAACTTGGTGATATTTTTGTCAGCTCTATGCTCAGAACATTTCAACCTCTGAGGTTCACAATTTCTGTTCCATCCTTCTCCTTTTTCTTTTATCACGAACTCTGGTCTGTTATCAGGTCTTGTTTTATTTCTTTGTCTTCTCCATTTTCCTCTCACCCACTTTTAACTTTTTCTCATTATTTGTCCACTAAGAGAAAACCTGTCACTGCTACTTACACCTTGTTGCTGCCCATTCATTCAGGTTAGGAATGTGATCTATCACTGTCCGCTCTTACAATACAATACAGTTTATTTTTGTATAGCCCAAAATCACACAGGAAGTGCCGCAATGGGCTTTAACAGGCCCTGCCTCTTGACAGCCCCCCAGCCTTGACTCTCTAAGAAGACAAGGAAAAACTCCCAAAAAAACCTAGTGGGGAAAAATGGAAGAAACCTTGGGAAAGGCAGTTCAAAGAGAGACCCCTTTCCAGGTAGGTTGGGCGTACAGTGGGTGTCAAAAGAAGGGGGTCAATACAATACAATACACAGAACAGAAGCTCTTCTTGATTGGAAACTGATTTTTAACAACTTAAACTTCTGCATCTAGAAATCCCAATCATCAGCATACAGAATTCAAATTTGTGCATTGCACATAATTCACTCCCTAAATGTTTTGCTATGGGCCTTTCAAATTATCCCCTTTGTTTTATTTGATTTTTGAATTTTTGTGCTTACCCTAGGTGTTTTAAAATAGTTCCCCTCTCCCATAAATGATTATAAGCATAGGCCTAAGGCCTGTTTTTAGTATTAGGCCTAGGTTTTTATTTAAAGATTCATCATTTTTGAAGTTGTGTGCCCTTAATCAAAAGGACAACTCAGTCCAAAAGATGCAAAACCACCAACGAATATAATCAGTTAAAGGAAACTATGCATTTTTAAAAAGTTCTAAAGACCAAAGTGAAGTGCAGTTCCAGCTCTTGATTCAGATTATAATGATGCTATTTCTCCCATCCACTATTGAAGCATGCTATTTAACTAAATGACCTTTTAATACATTCCAATTATTTCAGCATTTAGTCTAAACTATGCAGCTTAATCCTAAGCAATGGGAAAGAATAAGAACATTCACCCAGCTTCAGATTTGTATTAATCATTAATGTCTCCAAACTGATTTTCTAACTCACTAAGTCTCAGATCTGCTTCCCAGTCACTTTTTATTTGGTTGAATATCCACAGGGGACCAAAAAATTTCATCTTGAAAAAGTCAGTGTTGTACTTGTCTCTCCATTAGCTATCACATTTGCAGATGATTCATACCTCCATGCACATTGCTGTCTACAACACCATAAATTATTGTGACACTGATATTATGATCTCAATATCCATTACTACATTTTCATGCTCTCATTTCCCAATGCGCCCTCTTCTCAGACCTGCCAAGTGAAAATATTCATATTAAATAAGCTTTTCAGTAAAGGAAAGGAGATGGCAGCATCTTGCATATGCACATTTGTCATAGTACTTTTAGGCGTTACTTTCCAGTTCTCTGAAGCTGTACTAACCATTGTTGTGAACTGAATATCTTCCATCCATCCATTTTCCTTCCCGCTGAATCCGAACACAGGGTCACGGGGGTCTGCTGGAGCCAATCTCAACCAACACAGGGCACAAGGCAGGAACCAATCCTGGGCAGGGTGCCAACCCACCGCAGGACACACACAAACACACCCACAAACCAAGCACACACTAGGGCCAATTTAGAATCGCCAATCCACCTAACCTGCATGTCTTTGGACTGTGGGAGGAAACCGGAGTGCCTGGAGGAAACCCAGACAGACACGGGGAGAACATTCAAACTCCACGCAGGGAGGACCCGGGAAGCGAACCCAGGTCTCCTTACTGCAAGGCAGCAGTGCTACCACAAAGCAACAATCAAGTTAGATTAATATACTGCCACTCTGATGACTATTGTGAGACTGATGGGTTAGCCTGAAATATTGCAACACATGCAGTATTGCATTATCTGAACAGACATAGGGCAGTGCTAACCTCTACTACCTCCTGGATCACATGCTTAGTTGTTGTTTGTGTAAAGTTTGCATATTCTGTCTATGTCTCCAGGGGTTTGCCCCATAAAGAGCAACTCAAAATTTAGAATTGTGATTGTGTTTAGTGCGTGTGTGTGAATAAGTTGGCTCCTGCCTTGCACCTGATCCCTTTGGCGTAGGCTGTAACCCCCCATGAACTCGAACTGCATTAAGTGGGTTTGATGTTAGTATGTTATGCATAGATATAACAATGAAATGATGCTATTAATAATGTTTTCAGCCAAGCACTCATTTTTCAAGAACAATGCCACCCTTAAAGAACAGAAGAAGTTGATGAAACACTCTGTGCATCCATATGAATTATGCTTTACAAATGTTTTGGGGAAAAATACAAGTGAAATGTTTTACAGATCTCAGTGATAACTGGAGAGCCTGATTAATTTGCGATTTGTTTAACAGACATGTATACTGGTCCGTTCAAAAAAACTACTTCAACAAGATCTATAAATAGATAAATTTTTTAAATTAATATTTATCCAGTTTTACCAGTTTCCATCTGCCTTTTTTAATCTTAAATGGGGGTCTCAAGTAACTCCTGATTGATCATTGGAGGGCTCTAAGGAATAAATTCAGTGGAAAAGAGCTGGGGCAAAAATCACAAATACCAGAAGAAACATAGACAGTAATATTTTTATTACACAAATTTTAAAAAAAGACAAAAAAAAAACTTAAATTCCTTTTCTTGCATGTTAAATATAACTATTGAAATTGAAAGGAAAAATCAAAAATAGAAGCACATTAAACTAAACATATCATTTACATTTACTTAAACAGTACATAACACATTCTCTAACACTCCTAATACTAGTGCTCAATATAGTTTGTGATTCCTCTAAATTAATTATAGCACACTTACTAATTAAAGTTAATTTCAGAGCACTGTTGGAAAGATCTTCAGAAGTCCAACACAGAAACAACAAACTAGGGATTGAAAAAAATGAAAATAGATTGACTGCTTTTCATTGCAGACCTGATTTTATATACCATTTAATTTAGGCATCAATCAAACATCTGTTCATCCATCCTCATTTCTTGAATGCAGTTGAAGGCCTAGTGGAGAGTCTAAACCCCATCAGCACAAGGCACAGAATAACCTGTGATTGTGTGCCAGTCCTTAGTTGGACATCACCCCACACTCACTCACACAGTGCAAGTATAGAGTGGTAAGGTACCTTAAACTGCACTGCACGGTTTTGAGAGTAAAACAGAACATGTCGATGTAAGCAAAGAACAAATAGTGAAAAATTTACAAATATTAAACAGACTGGGCTTTAAATCCAGTCTCTTGGAAGTAGCAGCATTAACCACTGTGTCACCTTGCTGCCATAAATCAAATAATACATCCTAATTTTTGTCAAGTAAAAATGCAGTATAGAATACATATAAAGTAAGAGAGCAGCTCTACAGCTTTTACAGTTTGCAGAATTCATTTTTGTAGGATCATCTCTCATTTCTCTAATGAAATAAGAAATTCCATGTATGATATTTATCTTAATTTTCTAAACGCTTTTGATAAGGTACCAGATGAAAGGTTATTGATCAAACTAAAAAACATGTGAAATTCAAGGCATATTGTGCAGGTGGGTACAAAATTAGCTCTGACACAGAAAGTCAAGGGTTATGGTGAGGGAACTTTTTCAGAATTAGATGATATTAAAAGTGGTATCCCTCAGGCATCAGTGCTTGGGTCTCTACTCTTTTTAATATACTACACATAAATAATCTGGACAAGAATATAAACAACAAGCAGGTTAATTCTGCAGTGATACCAAACTAGATCGAAGGGCATATGCTGTAGAATCATCTCAGCTGTAATAGAGTGACTTGGACAGCATACAGGCTTAGACAGATTTCTGAAAGATAAATTTGACTGTAAGTAAATGTAAGTTATTTGTCGTGGACTAGGAGACCCAAGCACTAAAGAGTTACAAAGCATGTAGTCCCAAAAATACCCACTAGAGGGGGAAATCATCAAACCCTGCTAGCAACAAGGTTCAAACATTCTTCACAAAATGTTCTGTAACTCTGAGAAGCTCCAAAGAGCACAAAAAGACATACAGGTCCTGTTAAAGACATCCAATATCAAACAAGATTCCCAACACGAAATTCCAAGAATAATTGGAAAACATAGAAACAGGTAGAAGAAAAATCCAGTAAACCATTAAGCACAAGCAAAACATAAGAACTCACCACACCGAAACATATTTACAATGAACCACCAAGAAGTGTGGAAGATCATCCGGATTTATAGAGTGTAGGGCAGTTTCTTTTGGGGGACCTCTCACAAAGACATGGAACATAACATAGGCAGTTTACATACCTAAACAAAATAAAAAACCAAGAATAATGTACACACTCAACAAACATGACATTAGAAAAATCAACATAAATCAAAGAATAAAAAATGAACAAAAACAGACAAAAAACATGAATTTGAAACCCATGCACGGGAGGAACCCTGGTTGAGACTTGACAGTACTACACATAGGAAGTAGAAATGTTAGATTTGAATAAACAACAGGAGGCTTGAAACTTGAGCATATTAGAAGCACCTAGGAGTCATAGCAGGCTCAACACTATCCACAGCAAGACCGTGTACAGAAATGATTATAAGAAGGCTAATAGGTGTTAGGCTATATGTCACTAGGTGTGATGTACAAGTCAAGGGAAATTATGCTTAAGTTATATAACATACTAGTGAGGCCTCATCTGTAGTACTGCGTGCAGATTTGGTGCCCATATTATAACAAAAATGTAGAAATAACAGAGAGAGTTCAGGGAAGATCTGCTAGGCTGATTCCAGGAATGAGAGATATGAATTATGAGGAGAAACTGAAGAAGTTGAACATTTTCAGTTTAAGCAAAAGGAGATTAAGAGGTGATATGATCAAAATATTTAAACTGAGGAAGAGTATTAGTACAGTAGATCCCACCTGTTACTTTAATTCAGTTAGTAATAGTTAGTATTTGGACAGTGACACAATGTGAATATTTTTGGCTCTTTATGTCACCACAATGGATTTGAAAGTAAGCAATCATAATGTGATTGAAGTGCAGACTTTCAGGTTTAATTTAAGGGGTTTACCAAAAATATTGTATGAGCCATTTTAGAATGACAGCCATTTTTATACAGGGTCCCCCTATTTTCAGAGTCTCAAAAGTATTTGGACAAACTAACATAATCATAAATATAATGACCATTTTCAAAATTTGGTTGAAAAATCTTTACAGTCAGTGACTGCCTGAAGTCTGGAACCCATGGCCATCTTCAAGTGCTGAGTTTCCACTCTAGTGATGCTTTGCCAGTCCTTTACTGCAGTTGTCTTCGGTTGGTGCTTGTTCGTTTGACTTTCTGCCATCAGTTTTGTCTTTAACAAGTGAAATGCATGTCCATTTAGGTTGCGGTCAATTGATTGACTTGGCCATTGAAGAATATTCCACTTCTTTGCTTTGAAAAGCACTTGGTTTGCTTTTGCAGTTTGTTTTGGCTCGTTGTCCATCTGTACTGTGAAGCATCATCCTATCCGATTTGCAGCATTTGGCTGAATCTGAGCAGATATTATAGTCCTATACACTTCAGAATTCATCCTGCTACTTCTGCCAGCAGCCATATTATCAATAAACACCAGTGACAGACTTCCTTTCACAGCCATGAATGATCATGCCATAAAACTGCCTCCACCATGTTTCACTGATGATGCGGATTCATCAGATCATGAGCCATTTCTTCTCTTTCCAACATTTTGGTATATATTGATCTTAGTTACCTTTGTCCAAGGAAAATTCTTCCAGAACTGGACAGACTTTTAAAAATAGTTTTCTGGCAAAGTCTAACCTGTCCTTCCTATACTTGAGGTTTTCTAGTGGTTTGCACCTTCTGGTTGACCCTCTGTCTTTACTTTCATGAAATCTTCTCATGATTGCAGACTTTGGAAATGATAGGTCTACCTCCCAGAGTGTTCTTGGTTTGACTAAATGTTATGAAGGGGTTCTTCTTCACCAAGAAAAGAATTCTGTGATCATCCAGCACAGCTGTCTTTTGTGGTCTTCAACCAGAGATTTCCTTCTTTTTAAGAATGTAACAAATGGTTGATTTGACCACTCCTCGTGTTTCTGCTATCTCTCTGAAGGGTTTGTTTTGTTTTCTCTACCTAATGATGGACTGTTTGACTTGCACTGACATCTTCCAAATGCACATTCCACACTTTTACCTGCTTAATCGTTAATAAAATAATGAGGGAACTGTCCCCATCTGGCTATGGAACAGTTTATCAGTCAAATGTCCATATACTTTTGAGCCCCTGGAAATGGTTGGGGGCTATGCAGAAAAATGGTTTTAAGTCCTAAATGGCTCATACAATATTTTTGGTAAACTCTTTAAAGCTGAAAGACTATAACTCAATCACCTAATGATTGCTTAATTTCAAATCCGTTGTGGTGGCGCACAGAGCCAAAAACTGTCACTGTCCAAATACTTATGATCCTAACTGTAAATGTCTTCACAGGGTGTGTTGTGAATGGCAGTCTTAAGCATAATAATTACTTTCTCGCGAATAATTAGTTTCACGTGAGGTGTTTTTTTGGGCAACATATGCAAGCTTTCTTTTTTCTGCCAACAAACTAAGAGAAAGCATGTGTCCCAGAAATGTATGTACCAGGACCAATATATAAAAGCTGAAAGGTAAATGCTTTTGTTTTTTATATCTTTAAAATAATTATTAATATGTCTCCAAATTTATAATTGTTGGAGTTGATTATCAAATTGTTACTGAAAATTGGATGCTTATAAAAAGAGATGCTGAACTGCACCCAACAGAGTAAAGGATGAACCTGTCAGAAAATGGTCTAATCATTATCAATTGAAATAGCATACTGATTTTAAAAAAGAGAGAAATTTGCAAGCTATATAAAACTAAATGGCCTCATTCACACAAAACATTTTTCAGTCTGTGTGTAAATGAACATTCTGAGAGAGTGATTACAGTAATCCCTCGCTATATCGCGCTTCGCCTTTCGCGGCTTCACTCTATCGCGGATTTTATATGTAAGCATATTTAAATATATATCGCGGATTTTTTGCTGGTTCGCGGATTTCTGAGGACAATGGGTCTTTTAATTTCTGGTACATGCTTCCTCAGTTGGTTTGCCCAGTTGATTTCATACAAGGGACGCTATTGGCAGATGGCTGAGAAGCTACCCAACTTACTTTTCTCTCTCTCTCTCTTGCGCTGACTTTCTCTGATCCTGACGTAGGGGGATTGAGCAGGGGGGCTGTTTGCACACCTAGATGATACGGACGCTCGTCTAAAAATGCTGAAAGATTATCTTCACGTTGCTACCTTCTGTGCAGCTGCTTCGTGAAGCGACATGCTGCACGGTGCTTCGCATACTTAAAAGCTTGAAGGGCACGTATTGATTTTTGATTGTTTGTTTTTCTCTGTCTCTCTCTCTTTCTCTGCTCCTGACGGAGGGGGTGTGAGCTGCCACCTTCAACAGCTTTGTGCCGCGGTGCTTTGCATACTTAAAAGCCAAACAGCCCTATTGATTTGTTTGCTTTCCTCTCTCTTTCTGACAGTCTCTGCTCCTGACGCGCACTCCTTTGAAGAGGAAGATATATTTGCATTCTTTTAATTGTGAGACGGAACTGTCATCTCTGTCTTGTCATGGAGCACAGTTTAAACTTTTGAAAAAGAGACAAATGTTTGTTTGCAGTGTTTGAATAACGTTCCTGTCTCTCTACAACCTCCTTTGTTTCTACGCAAATCTGTGACCCAAGCATGACAATATAAAAATAACCATATAAACATATGGTTTCTACTTCGCGGATTGTCTTATTTCGCGGGTGGCTCTGGAACGCAACCCTCGCGATGGAGGAGGGATTACTGTAGTCTGATAGATCCTATATAAAATAAATTACACTGCACAACAAAGTTTTTGCTTCTTGAACACTGTTGGGTGTTTCTTATACATTTTTGGGGGCTGATCACTAATATCACATCAAACTTTACCCATCACGTACTGTTTCAGAGAAATCTTCAGTTTTGTCATGATTTTTTCTTATATTTGTATCCAAATATTTTCACTCCCGTTAGTGACTTATCAACAACAGTTTGTGCAGCCTGGACATGTCCAGGCATGGAATCAGGCCAGGTTGGAAGCTGTTCTGTGGAAGTTGACATCCTGTTCAGGTCTGAACGAGCTTGATGCTGTCTCAGCATTCTACAAAGTTGGCTTGCATACACCGATCCTGCTCATTTGGTTAATATACAGTGCATCCGGAAGGTATGTACATGTGATTTCTCAGTTTTTTTATTTTTAATAAATTTGCAAACTCCTCAAGTAAACTTTTTTCACGTTGTCATTATGGAGTGTTGTGTGCAGAATTCTGAGGAAAAAAATGAATTTAATCCATTTTGGAATAAGGCTGTAACATAACAAAATGTGGAAAAAGTGATGCGCTGTGAATACTTTCTGGATGCACTGTAGATAGTCAGTGTGTATGTATAGTATCAGTATAGTAAAGTATAGTATCTGTACCAATATAACATTAAATAAGCTTGATGCTACAGACGTTTTGGTGTCGGGTGATATGTCTCGTCAATGTCGTAACAGCCACGTTACATTTTGCTATATCTGTTATGAATTTACACTTGCACCTCAGAGGTTTTCTGTATTTCGGCTGCAA
The DNA here is from genome assembly GCF_900747795.2 of Erpetoichthys calabaricus. NCBI lineage: Eukaryota > Metazoa > Chordata > Cladistia > Polypteriformes > Polypteridae > Erpetoichthys > Erpetoichthys calabaricus. The sequence goes on from NC_041395.2 coordinate 282,387,025, forward strand.
AATTGGTGATCAAGACAAGGAATGGGTGCCTAACATTTGCTGTGCGACTATGTGCTGTCAGTCTGAGAGCCTGGCTCAGAGGCACTCGAAAGACGATGCTGTTTGCTGTTCCGATGATATGGTGAGAACAGAAAGAGCATGTGACAGACTGTTACTTCTGTTTGACTAATGTGTCTGGTTTCTCTGCCAAACACAAGAAGTCAATTGAATATCCTAATCTGCCTTCAGCAATGAGACCCGTGCCACATGGCAACAGTCTTCCAATTCCGAAACCACCAGAGGATTGGACCTTAGTCGAACCAGATGAAGAAACTGCAATGCAGGGTATTGACAGTGACATTGACCCGGATTTTGAACTGTGCTCATCAGGTGATCCACATCTGATAACACAGTCCGAACTGAACGATTTGGTCAGAGATTTGGTTCTGTCAAAAGCAAAAGCCGAGCTGCTGGGTTCGAGACTGCAGGAATGGTGTTTGCTGTCACCAGGTACGAAAATTTCTGTGTTTCGAGGCCGACATCATGATATAACCAAATTTTTTGCACAAGTCAACAGTCTTTGTTTCTGTTGTGACATTGAAGGATTGTTCTCGGCCTTGGGTTGTGATCACAACCCGGTCTCCTCATTGATTCGTCAATGTTAAGCCTGAAAGCAGTTCTGCTACACAATGGCAATGTTTATCCTTCAGTACCTGTTGGCTATGCAGCACACATGAAAGAAACGTATGAGAGTATGGAAATGTTGCTGAAGGACGTCCAGTATAGCAGGTACAACTGGAATATCTGTCGAGATCTTAAAGTCGTTGCTCTGTTACTAGGACTGCAGCTCAGCTATACAAAGTACTGTTGTTTCATCTGTGAATGGGAAAGCCGTGCCAAAGAGTCACACTATTCTTGACAGAGCTGGCCACTCCGTAAAAAGTTAGTTCCAGGATAGAAAAATCTGGCACATGAATCGGTTGTCGACCCAGCAAAGATATTTTTGCTTCCTCTTCACATAAAACTGGGACTCATCAAGAATTTCGTGAAAGCACTGAACAAAGAAGGCAAAGGTTTTTCGGTATTTAAGACAGATGTTCCCAAGAATAACTGATGCCAAGATCAAAGAGGGCATTTTTGTTAGCCCCCAGATCAGACATGTTAAGAGTGACAAGCGGTTTGAAGATCTGTTAGTTGGGCCGGAAAAAATTGCCTGGAAAGCCTTCAAAGATGTTGACAATTTTCTGGGCAATTACAGAGCTCCAAACTACATTCAGCTGGTAGACAAACTTCTCAAAGCATGCAAGACAATGAAGTGCAACATGCCACTCAAGATTCATTTCCTCCACTCACACTTGGATTTCTTCCCCGCAAATCTTCACCAGGACATTGCTACAATGGAGAAACAATACCAGGGCAACTGGAATTCATCAGTGCTTGCTGACTACTGTTGGACACTGCAACATGATGCACCAGACACTGAATACAAAAGAAAATCAGGAGCAAAACACTTTTAATTCTGTTGAATTTAATAGCTTATAAGAAACATAAACGTGACTAAATACATTATTGTCAGTAAACATATAAATGTCTATTTCTCAGAGTTCCTACGTGATGCAGTAAAACCAAAACTATATTTGTGCATACCCAGTAGGTACCTGTCACAATCAGCAAAAACTTTTCAGGAAGCAAGACTTTTCAAAATAATTGTTGTGCAGTGTTATTAATGCACTACATTCAGCTAGTTAAAGAGTTTGCCTTTTAAAATCTAAATGGTTTTGGCACCCTTCTTAACCCCAGCAAATTCACAGTATATATTACCATTAAATAATGCATGATGGCGAGAAATCATCTGATCATGCAGAGCAGCAGAATTCTGTGACATGGAGAAATCCCATCTTTGTATGATTCTCCATTCATCAGCTTCTAGAACTTTGAAGTTATTTCAGTCTCGTCAGTCTGTTGAATCTACAGAATGCCAATATTTTGGAGCTAGTGAGTTTGTAACTGCCAGATCACCTACTGACCGGCTTGACAGCAACAATACACCATGGCGGCTTCTGCAAAATAATGTCAAGAAATGAAGTGCAATTTGTTTGTCAACAGCTCAGCTGGTGTAAAAGTCTGTCATAATATATATAGACAATGGCGGTTTAGTTTGCATGAGTGAACTTTGACAGGTTTTTAACATAAAAAGTTTACAAATTTCTATCATTTATTTATATTAAGCCATTTTTTTTTCAAATATTGCTACTGCAGTTGTATTAACTTGGATTATTTCCATTATATGTTAGGAAGCCTTTTTTAGTTATGCTGATTTATGCAGTGCTCAGGAGATTATCCCCCCCACCCCCGATCACTAAATAATAAAAATAAATAATTCATTTCATTTATATAGCGCTTTCCTCACTACTCAAAGCACTACCACACAGGGTGGAGCCAGGACACAAACCCATGATCTCCTTACTGCAAGGCAGTACCTCCACTAGGTGGCAGCCACCCCCGGGTTGCTACGGCACCACGGATTTTCACAGGGCATGCTGGGAATTGGAGTTTGGTGGCTGAGCCCTGTTGTGTTCAAGGGGTGCTGCAGGGACTGCAGAGCCCTGCTTCATTGGGCTCCCACCTTACCCAGAAGTACCTCCAGACCAAGCCTACAGAACACTGGAAGTACTCCTCGGTATCACATAAAAGGAGCTGGCTGCCACTGCTAAAGGAGCCAGAGTCGGGAGGGAGAAGACAACGCTTGCAGGATGATGGATGTGGCAGAGAGAGAAGAAGACAAAGTGCTGTGTGCTTATTGTACCATGCTTTATGATGGGAAACTCTTTGGGAATAGTTTCACATGAACAAAATCATGTGTGTGTTGCAGAACTTGTGTCTGTCTGTGTCGGGTTTGGAGAGCGGGAGTGTCCTCTGTAGGCCACAAGAAATGGAAAGTATCTAAAGTGTTTTTAAATTCCTATTCAACTACACAACAAGTGCACCAGACAAGATAACACAACGTATCAAAAAGACATACAAGCTTTCTACTCCACCGGATGCTTCTAATGAGACTAAAACTCCTGTCTGACAAAGTAATATAATGTCACCTTAGGAGAGCATCCATTCATCCATTTTCTAAACCCTCTTACTTATAGGGTTGCATGAAGCTGGAGCCTATCCCAGGAAGCACTTAGCCAATGGCAGCAATAGTCCCTGGGCAGGGTGCAATCCCATTTAGGAGATCATCTGCCTACTTAAATATGAAAGACATTTCAGTGCAGGAATTACTTGGAAAACCAAGTCATTTTTAATTAAATAAAAGACAAGACAATAATATTTCACGGGTTAGACACCTTCACAAAGAAAATACTTGTTATTACTTACTTGAGTGACTTATAGTGATTTATCTGCTGTATTATATTACAATGCTAAATCACATATACAGATTAAGCAGTTCATTAAAACCACAGAAAATTCATATAAATACACCAACAGATGCCAGTAGGAACCTAGAAGTATGCTTCACAGATTTTAAACAGCAAATATTACTATCAAGATGCCATACATAGCCAGAATGTAAATGTAGCAGGAAAAGTACATTTCCATAATTAAAGACAAAATAACAGAACTAGATAAATAACATAGAGCGCTGCCAAAGATAACAGGAAGAATAAGTGGAATGCAGAATGTGTGAGGTCTTCATTCCATTGATCAATTTACTAATCTCATCACCTTAACCCAGCTCAAGATAGGTAGCTGAATCCAATCCTTTGCAGTTTTAGGAGGAAAGAGGAAACTAATGCCATGTTAAAAAAATTTTATCTTATTAAACAAGAGAGGAAATGGAAACTCATAATCGTAAGTGCAGGGGCAAAGATAAAAACAAATGTGGCTTCACGCTTAAAATGAAGGTCAAGAGTGTGACGAAGCCTTACGAATAGACTTGGGAAGAGATTTCCATAGAATAGCAGCCATAAAGTGGAATGGGTGTTTGCACTGAGTTGTGTAAGAGAACTGTGGAACAATTAGACAACAATCATCAGAAGGTATGGACTACCAAACAGGTTTAGATTCAATGATGTACAATAATTTTCTGTAGTGTTGGTACAAATGCCTTTGTGATTAATGAGCAGAGTGCTGAAGATAATGCAATACATAAACACCAACTTAGGGATAGTCTTGCTACTTCATTTTGTTGCCATCTTGACCCTGATGGCAGTGCTCCAAGCTTGTGATGCCTGTAGACCTCTCACACAGAGGGAACATTAAAACCAGAATTAAAGAAGTTCACTGGCCAGTTGGTAAAACCAGGACAAAACACTCCAGAATCTGATGTTGACCTTGATTTTTGGGATGTTTTGTTCCTATTTAAATGAGATTTTGACTGAACCTGAGATGCCGAATTCAGAAATCAAGCAACAATCAGGTATGGTTTCAAGGCTAACCACAGAGGACAATGCTATAATTTAATGAGTACTCTTCTTAAATTGTCCCATACCATTATAGGAAGTTTGCTGTTTCTGTTTACTTTAAGTTTCAGGAAATAGGACAATCTTTTTCAAAGAGCCAGAATACTGAGAGAAATTGTAAATCTGTTTTATATGCCATGTTAACATCACCAAACTGAAGACTTTTACTGGATAGAGAAAAGAATATCTGAGATTTTTTATCAGATATTGGCTACAGTAAAGGCCCAATTTCAGGATACATACCTAAGCATACGTGATAGAAACAGTAGTACATTTAATTTAGTAATTCCTATACAATTATACAAGATAGAAAAGATACTCCCTCACATAAAGAAAAAGAGAAGCTTAACCTATTTGCTGGCCATGGTCATTTTCAAATAAATCAAGTCCCTTTTTGAGAACAAACAAACGGTTCAAACTGCTCTCACAGCTGTAAAGAGTTTCAACACGTCACATTAAGTTTATATCATACAGTAGTTAAGTAAAAGAGTAGTTCCAATTTTCAATGTGCCCTAAATACTGAGCAGAAAAATACTGCAGACAAAAGTAATTTAAATATTCACCTGTTCACATTCACAATGAGATGCAACAATAAGAACTTTGCATAGATTACATGTAGTAGTCATGGAGATGAGAAACCGCTTACATTTTCTTTTTATTAAAAACATATTGAAACTCCTTGAAATGAAAAATCAAACTTTTGCAATTTACATTAAGGGTGACATTTTCAGGCAAGATATTCTACAATGTTTCCTCTTGGACAAAATTTCTTGGCACCAGTTAAAGTAGTTGTTGTCCGGATTTTTCCAATTTGTGCTAGTTCATTAGCATTTGAATTGCTGCTATCCCAAGGAGACTAATTTAAATTTGTGGCCAGCTCTCATAATGGCAGAAACCTAAATGCAACGGTAAATGTAAATTGAATGGGGCAATTTATATATAGTACAGTTTGGAAAGCTGACAATTTTTTAAAATTTTGAATGCTTGAGTTCTCCTGCAGACATGTTAGTAAATGAGGTCTCGCCACCAGTCAGATCACAATTGTATTAGAATTTTTGAACTAAATGTACTGTACTGAAGTTCCCACTACATACACTCAAGGATGCCTCCTGTCATTATGCCTTAACTGAAGTCCATACCTGATTAAAAACCTCTGATACTCTTATCCTTACCCTCTCTTATCATGACATGTGACACTGATTTCCAGTTGCTCTCAGTGTCCTGGCACTTTGAAAAAGATTGCCTTTCTCTTCATCTTACTACCCTTTACCACCTATCTTAAAACTGCAGTTCGTGGTCTTCATTCATTTAAATCTTTTGAGCATCTCACTGTACTGACTGTGCAGGGGAGGTAGCAGTAAACATCAGAAATGTAGAATTGGGAGATAAAGATTGGAGCCATAATTTGTTAACTTTAGCAACAATGCTGATTGTTCCTTTTTATTTCAGTTTCATTCATTTTGGCAATTACTTGCTAAAGTTAGGCAAAAATATTCCTTTGTGGTAAATGGTAACAGGCAATAAAAAACTTGACATAAACTTAGGCCAGGGTGAAGACATTTTCTTCAGTTTGACAAAAAGGCAAATTGTTCATCTGCCATAATTATGCTTCTTTCATACAACATAGCATCCTGTCATCTGCTAGAGTCTTATCACGAGCTCAGTCTCTAATCATCAGGTCCAACTTGATAACCCTACTGTTGTATCTTTCAGCATCCATCTCTTTTGTCTCTCTTATCTCACAATATTTCTTTCTCATTCTATGTATACTGCCAGAGTTCAAGATCTTTGTATCGTACAAGAATTTGTCCTACAAAATTTTGTCTGTATTATTTTTATTGTGCATTATTTTTATTGTTTATTATTTAAGCCTAGCACCAAATTGCTTAATTTCATCCTGGTCTTTGAAAACTGCTTATCTTTTCATGATTTCTTGCTGCTTTTTCTTGAGTACCAGCCCGTCTACCCTTATGAAGTGGGAAGAATTGAACGCTTGCCATTCTTTCTTCAGGGTTAATAGAAATCAAATACATGATGGGCAGATTTTGAGTCCTTGTCTCATTAGGGCAGGAGTGGGCAGTATTTTGAGTTCGTATATATGAGATCCTATAAATGATCAGGAAGAACAAAGGTGCAAAGTGTCAGCACTGAAGGCTTTAGAGAGTCACCTAAATCTGTAATACAGTGGAAAAAACATTTTTTTCACTACACACATGTGCATGACCTTTTTGTAATAACAATAATTTGAACTTTTTATTTGTGTCCGCAGTGCCAGATGTCTCTTAAAGAGACAATAATGTGTTTGGAATCAGATAGCCTCTTTGCACAGGCAATGTCAGAATTAAAGTGTCAAAACACAAAAAGCTGTTATGCAAAAAAGTCAAAGAAAAATGAGAACAGAGGAGCTTGAATTTCTAAGCCCATATCAAGATTAAGCAATGTTCTGTGATCTCTTGTCCTCTTAAGTAGGACTCCCGTCCCCAGTACAACAGAAAGAAAATCTGCCAGACTTTAATTACTTAATTTTGTTTTTTATTCTTCTGCGTTGTACTTATTAAATAATTAAATCTATTCCTCTCTCCTCTGTGCCATTATCCTAATTTAACACATTTTTTTAGTGAACTCATTATTTTTCTTGAAGGATACCTTTTTTGATGAAGCTGTAAAGTGATAGTTAATGCTATATTATAATCCTATCATCATCCTCTGGAGTGTCCATTCATCTGTTTATTGGCTCAACACCATCTTTTTTCTAGTTATTTGGAAACTACCATCTTGTAAACTCCAGCATCAGCACAGAAGCTTTTATATTAATAACATCTACTTAAAGTAATTCACAATAATCAATCTGCAAAATTGCCATGGTGTTTCCTTTCTAGTCACTTTTGTTCTGCATATGTTTGATACCATACTTATGCCAGCAATGCACTTCCTTATGGAGCCATCAATGCAATAAAAAAGCCATTTCAATATTTAAAAAATAATTAAATGATTAATATTATTGTTCTGTACTTATTTCTTAGAAGATCCTAATGAAAATCTTATCACCTCTCATTCACAGTTCACATAAAATCTGGGAAAAAATCTATATTTGCATATTTACAAAAGTAATTAAAAAAACAAGTTTGTTATTATTTTGTATATGAAATGGGCAACATAGTGGCACATTGTTTAGTGCCAATGCCTCATGACTCCCAGAGAATGAAGCCAACTCCTTGCTGAATTTGCACATTCTGCCCTTTACATGCATTGGTATAACCAGCAGGGTGTGGTTAGCACAGAGCACTTGGGTTCTTTGCTCTTGGCCCCACCATAATGAGGGCCCAGCAAAAAATTTAAAAATCTAACATCATTCTAGTACATCTTAATACAAAGATACATATAGATAATACTGTATAAATTACAGAATGCAGTTTTGAAGTTATAAAAAAGCACATGTTGTTTGTGTGACTACACCAGAGCACTGCAAGGCTATTCTCACAAGTGCTATCCTGATAGAAGATGAGTAAGCATTTCAGGGCAGATGCACTGGAGCACAGAAAACACTGAGAAAGAGCACTCCTTACTTCAACTTTGGTTCTGCTTGCACACTTCATTACTTCCAGCCAACCAACAACTCCACAGGTAAAAACTGCAATGATAAAGTGCATGAGGAAGAGCAAAATAATGAGGGAGGGGGTGGAATAGGTGGATCATCCATTCAAGCTCAACATTCAGAACAGCTACTCCACCGATCTGCATAGGTTACAACAATTAGATGCTCAGGCCTGATGTCACAAGCACACCTATAAATCACATGCTAAATCCGTTCTGCACTGGACATGTATTAATGGATTGAGGGAGATTGAGGGCCACCCACTAATGAGACTGTACCCCTTCAGTTCAAAAGCCATGTTCTGCCATTGGTTATATGAGGTGTAATAATTTAATTCTTCGAAAGGCCATGAAGTGTGGCCATTATGCCTTGTATCTTGACTGATGAACAGAAACAGCGGTGGTGTGAAGTTGTGACTAATTTTTCTGAAATCAATACATGTTTAACAGGGCAGTGTTGTATTGTAACGAAGTAATAATACTTTGTTACAGTACTTAAATATATTTTGGGAGTAGCTGTACTTTACTTGAGTTTTTATTTTTCTGACAACTTTCACTTTTACTTCACTACATTCCCTAAGCAAAAAGCATAGATTTCCCTTAAGCAGCTACAAAAAAAAAAAAAAAATTATGGTTGGAACACAGACTACAAGCAAGCGTCGAATCAGAGATTCTGGTTTGCAAGCATGTCAGTTAATCACAATAATGCACAGGTGCAAATGACACCATTGAGGCAAGTTAATTTAATTTAGTTATCATACTGTAATTAACATGATGCCTGTCGAGATATCTAGCTAATGTTGCTGATCAGAGCGTCTGGTGCCAAAAATAAACACCCTTTTTCAATCAAAATGGATAAAACAAATTTATTGCATTCACAAATAAAACAAAAAGATATTATTTTTGAATTTAATTAATTTACATAAACAAATGAAATTACTTTTGATAATATTAACACAATATATCAAAAATAAAGATTCAGGACAGAACAAAATTTGGCTGTTTGTAACGGTCGAATGCTTTGCGTCCTATATACCAGGGACGTGCGGTCAGGGGAGGTAGAGCCTCACCTGTCATCATGAAAAGTAAAAAAAGCTAATAATGATAACATAAATTTGTCCACTGGTCTGTGCTATAAATTTGTTTTCTGTATGATTCCAATTTTGATTATTTTTACAGTCAAAATCACTGAATTTTCTGATCAAATACGGGGGAGAAACACGAGGTGCCGCGGCAACAAGCTTAGCCTCAACTCGGACTGCAGTCTCCTTCACCTTACACACTAGGTTGATGCATGCAGTTGATGCGTGCCTGTTTCTGTCTCTCTGTATGTCGACAATATAATGTTTGCAGACGCACTTATCATATACCCTGACTTTCCACAGTCTGTCTAATATCTTTAATGAATGTGTGTGACATATTTAGTCTTGCTGATCGGACATAAAACCACAGTGAAAAGGCACAAGGTGAGACAGATGGTACCGTGCTGCACCAAAGGGGGAGCATGTGAGCCAAACAGGTGGTTGTTGCTGCTGTTCTTCTACGCTGAGGCTCTCGGTGCCAATAAGTTAGCGATATCAGAAAGTCAAGTACACTGCAGCGGTGCTTTTATTTTTATTTTATTGTTCTGACTAGCTGCCAAAATGGAGGATTAGATTAAGACTTTTAAAATTAAAGGAAAATAAGGAGGACTTTTATAAGAAAGTGACAGAGATTTTCGTGGAGAAGGATAGGAGCATGGATTTCCTTTACAAATAAAGGTAAGACCATAAACGGTTTTCAATTTTATAAAAAATGGGATCAGACTAAGAAAAAAAAATCCAATATTTAAAAACCAAATTTTATCTTAAATAAAATATTCTTTTGTTTTTCTTGTTATCATTTTGTTGAACAGTCTGTATTAAAATTGTAGTCAATGTACATGCTGCAAATTGAACAGTGAATAAGCTACTCTTTTGGGTTCATGTATTTTTAAATCTAACTCTGAAGGAGTCCGAGCCTCACCAGCCATGAACCTCACCACACGTCACTGCTATATACTAATATACTACACAAAATTAACTCAGTTGTGCATTTACAGTACATATTTGTTGCGTGGTGGTTTTCAAGAAGTGATTCATTCTCATTGTTATTTTATTTAGAACTGCATTTTATTTCCAACAGTTCGGCTGTGATTGTAAAAGACAATATAAACACATTTCAATATGCAACGTTGTTTACAAAATCATAAAAAGTAAAGGGAAATATCTATAAAGTTTTGCTAATTTTCAGTAATATTAATGTTTTTATTAATTTTTTTTTCTTCTTTTAAACTCTAAACAACCAAGTCGTCTATCAGTGCCCTTCGAAGTTCGGCGCCTGGTGTGGGTGCACAGTTCGCACCACCCACGCTAAGGCTCTGTTGCTGGTTACATCTGAATTACAAATATAACTATTACCGCCGAATTCTGTAAAATTAATTCAACGCAAAATGCTGTCCATTATTGTGAAACACTCTTCTAAGTTATTACCAGCTGTTTGGATCTTTCCTCGAGTAACTATTATTTACACCAGGGGAGGGAATACTCGTGGTTGTAGCAAATTAAAGAAGAGCATTTAAAATTCAGTTAATACGTTTAATAAATTAAAATGATTATTACTGTCAGTGGCACAAATTAGGGCTAGCTCATGCACATAATTAACTTATTACAGCTGCAGATGGGGTGTTATTGAGTAGTTTTTAAATCCGGGAGGGAAGAAAGGAGGGGTGGATTAATGAATGGAAGGAAGGAAGTGGTGAACAACAACAACGACAATATTTATTTATATAGCACATTTTCATACAAAAAAGTAGCTCAAAGTGCTTTACATAATGAAGAAAAGAAAAATAAAAGACAAAATAAGAAATTAAAATAAGACAACATTAGTTAACATAGAAAAAGAGTAAGGTCCGATGGCCAGGGGGGACAGAAAAAGCAAAAAAAAAAACTCCAGACGGCTGGAGAAAAAAAAAAAAAATCTGCAGGGGTTCCAGGCCACAAGACCGCCCAGTCCCCTCTGGGCATTCTACTTAACATAAATGAAATAGTCCTCTTTGTATTTAGGGTTCTCACGGAAGGACTTGATGATGATGGTCATGCAGACTTTTGGCTTTTAATCCATCACTTTTGGAACATCACGGTGCTTTGAGTAGATGGTGTGGCGCAAGCCACCACCAAAAGGACACCGGAAAAGGAAACAGAAGAGAGAGTAGGGGTTAGTACAGATTTTAGAGCCACCATGAATAGTTATTATAATGAATTGGATATACAGAGTATCAGGATTAAATTAAAGTGAAGTTATGAGAAGGCCATGTTAAAATAATGTGTTTTCAGTAGTTTTTTAAAGTGCTCCACTATATTAGCCTGGCGAGTTCCTACTGGCAGGCTATTCCAGATTTTAGGTGCATAACAGCAGAAGGCCGCCTTACCACTTCTTTTAAGTTTTGCTCTTGGAATTCTAATGAGACACTCATTTGAGGATCTGAGGTTACGATTTGGAATATAAGATGTCAGACATTCCGATATATAAGATGGGGCGAGATTATTTAAGGCTTTATAAACCATAAGCAGAATTTTAAAGTCAATCCTGAATGACACAGGTAACCAGTGTAGTGACATCAAAACTGGAGAGATGTGCTCGGATTTTGTTTTCCCGGTTAGGATTCTAGCAGCTGCATTCTGCACTCGTTGCAAACAATTTATGTCTTTTTGGGTATTCCTGAGAGGATTGCGTTACAGTAATCTAGTCGACTGAAAACAAACGCGTGAACTAATTTCTCAGCATCTTTCAATGATATAAGAGGTCTAACTTTTGCTATGTTTCTTAAGTGAAAAAATGCTGTCCTAGTGATCTGATTAATATGCGATTTAAAATTCGACCTAGTTTTCCCGCAGCTGTAAAATATAGGCTCTATTTTATGGTGGTGTACATGCTTAAAAGAATAAACTTAATTCTACAAAATTTGCCTACCTTTTTATTAACATTTACTTTTTTACTTAAGTACATTTAATATCAGAAAAATACTTTTGATACTTAAGTACAGAAAATATGAGTTACTTTAAGACTTACTCAAGTAGTTTACTAATAGGAATCTTTACATTTTACTAAAGTCATTTTCAGGTAAGATACTTGTACTTTTCAGGTACTTTATACAACACTGTAACAGGGTTGTGATGGGTGACAAAGCATGATGTTTCCAGTACAATCATGAAACAAAATGGCCACACATGTATTGGAGAACACCATGGCTGAAAAAAATACACAAGCATCACTTTGTTTTGTCACCCATAATAACCCTGTTAAACATGTGCCGATTTGCAGAAAGATTGGTTGCAACTCCATGCTGCTGCTGTTTTTGTTCACCTGTCAAGATCTGATGCACACAGGAAACACTACATGATCATTCCAGGAATTAAATTGTCAAAGCCTTGTATGTGTTCCCAAGGTACTGTCAAACATTTCAAATTGGATTGATTGATCGACCTTCATTATGAGTTTGCCTTTATTGCAACTGACACTCCATCCTTGCTTGCATGCAGACTTGCACCCATCATTGCCAGTACAAGAACCAGCACCTTGTCACCCTGAACTAGCCATAAAAGTGTCAAAAAAGGTTATGTATTTGGAAAAAAAACATCACTTAAAGAAATTCTGAATAGCCATTAACATAAACAACATGAGGAAATAAACTACAGTTGGCTAAAGCATACTTTGAATTTTAAATTTTAATGGGTTGCCAAATTCCAAGTCAGTTAAACCTGCATTGTAAATATGGGTAGGAAACTGAAACAAGTACTGTTGTGTTCTCTATTTTTTATTTATGTGTTACAATTTATTTTTACAACACAGGACAAGAGAAATTCTTCTTCAGTTTCCTTAAATGTGCTCCTGCCTATTTTTGTGTGGGCGAGTGACAGGGTATTGCATCAGGTTTACACTTTAAGGTACTGGATGAGTTGGGCTTTTGCTGCTTGCTTTCCTGGTGATGCATTTTCTTAATAAAGTGTTCTGGTATTCTTTTTGACAGCTCTGTGAGTTTACCTTTCATCCTGCTGTGGCATTTTGCACTACTGTCATCTGACAAAAGTACTCTGATGCTGCCTGTGATGTCGGAGGGAATATGGACACGTCTATGGCACTGAATCATGCTGAACGAATAATGAACTACTACTACTAGAATGCGGGGTATTGTTTTAGGCTATTTCAAGGTCAGTGATTATGAATATTAAGTTACTTTTGATTTTTTTTTATCCTTTACTAGGGATTTAGCCCTTTATGGACTTCTATTAGAGGGTAAAAATGACAAATATATATTACAATCTAGAATATTTAGAAAATAAACATTTAAAATGAAGCACACTTTTTAATATTTCAAATATCGATACAACTATTCTTCTTTATTATGTACTTCTACCTCATGAAGTACATTATCATGTTTATTATGAACACCCTGAATTAGGACATGTTAACCTAATTCAGACTTTTTTCATTTTATTTAATAATTTATCTTTAGTCATTGTAAACTTTATTTAACTTCTTTTAAATCACTACGAGCTACATCTCTTGTATGAAAACATGCTATAGAAAAAATGTTATTGCATTTTATTCATTTTATTAAAATCAAATAACTTTTCATGCAAGCAGGTCAAGTTTAACAAAACTAGGTTTGAAACACATCAACCCCCACTCATGAGAAAGAGAGCCAGCAGAATAAAACTTTAAACTAGTAAAAATAAGTAAACAGATAAATTAATAAATGAATAAAAATGATTTGAATAAAAAAGAGGAAAGAGAATCAGCTTGCTCAATTTAAATGCTTATTCTAAAATGTTAGTGATTAGACCCTGCCAGGTTTTGAAAAAGTTTTATACAGATCCTCTAAGTGCGAATTTGATTTTTTTCCAATTTCAAATAGCATAAAACATCAGTTACCCACTGAGTTAGAATCGGAGAGTTAGGATTGTTCCAGTTGAGCAAGATAAGTCTACGAGCCAATAGTGTAGTAAAGGCAATCAAAGTTTGTTTGTTCTTCTACACGTTGAGCCCATCTGGGAGACCACCAAACAGAGCTGTTAGTGGATTAGGAGGGATTGTGACTCCAAGGCTGTCTGAAAGGCATTTAAAGATTTTGGTCTAAAATGAAGTTAATTTGGTGCACACCCAAAACATGTGACACAATCAGGCTGGAGCTCGATTGCAATGTTCACGGGTTTGATCTTGCCCTGGAAACATTTTGGACAATTTTAAACAAAACAGATATATAATTTTAAGTTGAATAATTGTATGCTTTACGCATATGGAGCTCGGTTTAATTCTGTGCATTGCTACCTTCCACTCCTTTTCTGAGAGAGATCCTTTTCCCACTGTACTCTTGGATCTTTGAAAGGGAAGGACTTTAAAATGTTTTTATGTATTACGGAAATGCTGTCTGAGTCCTCAAGGTTGATCAATATTTTTTCCTGCATAGAGGTAGGTGGGAGGTGAGGAAATGTTATTGACATCTTAGTGTTAAAATTTCCTTTGCATGAACTGAATAAGAGGAGTTTGCCTACACATTTAGCATTTGGCAGAGGGTGCAATCCCAGCAGTTCTAGGCAATGACTAAAATCACACATGCACTACTAGGAAAGGGAAGAAAGAAAAGTTCCAGGCAATCTATCCAAATCTCAGGCAATCAGAAAAATAGCAGAAATGTGTTATATGTAAGAACTTGCAGAAACAATTCATGCACTACTTCAAGGTCTGGATCCTCACAGTCATGAAGCATTAGTTTGCATCAGCTCATGTTATTGGGTGCTGCTGTCACAGTTAAAAGAATCATGGAAGCCTATGGACAAGTCACTTTTAAAATTTCTGGTAAAGCAAACAAACTGGTTTTACAGTAATCCCTCACCTATCGCGGGGGTTACGTTCCAGAGCCCCCCGCGATAGGTGAAAATCCGCAAAGTAGCAACCTATATTTATTTTATTATTTATACATATTTTAAGGCTTTATAAACCCTTCCCACACTCTTATAAACCTTTCTCACTCTCTTGTTAACCTTTCCCACGTTCTTATAAACACTTCCTATGCTCTTAAACACTTTCTACATTCTTAAAAACCTCAGACCAACACTGCACACTGCACGCAGCGATCAGACGTCAATGTGTCTGCACTTGCTTTGTGAAGGGAGGCAGCTGAACTCATGCTGAGCAGAGATGGACTTTGTGCTGCTTCTGCCAAAATGCCTGCTTGTCGCTCTGCGCGTTCGGAAGGAGGAGTGTGTGTGTGTGTGTGTGAGAGCTGAACGCACCTTCGCTCAAACCCCCCCCCTCCCCGGAAGCGCAGTACGCTCCTGCCACTTCGCATTGTGAAGGGGGTGGGGAGCTGAATGAACGCTAAGGAGAAGTGGACTTTGTGCTGGCTTTGTGCTGCTTGTCGCTCTGCGTGTCAATAATTTTAAGCCTGTACATCACCAATTTTCCTGTCTCACTGTCTTGTCTTGCGTGAAGTTAAAATGTTTTATAATAGTGAGATGTTACTCATATCCTTAGCCCGACATCCACATATCATATGTGTTAACAAAGTGTGTTTTATAAGTTTACATGTGTTTAAAGCATGTGGGATGGGTATTTTAAGGCTTAAACTATAAAAATGTTTATTTATATGGTCTTTCTATATCGCGGATTTTCTCCAGTTGCTGATGGGTCTGGAACATAACTTCCGCGATAGGCGGGCAATCACTTGTATTTAAAAACCCGCGAAGTCGTGAATCTGCGAAAAGTGAACCGCGAAGTAGCGAGGGATTACTGTACTCCATTTTGCCTGCTGCCTAGTTTGTAGTGTTTATGTATAATTTTTTGACTGTTACATTAAATGTAACATAGATGGTGGTAGCTATGAGCAGTGTTTTGTATATAGTATCCTTTATTAGTTGAGCCTTCATTTATTATTTTTTTTTCAATTTCATTGGTCATTTGTCAGGAAGCAAAAAACAAAGTATCCAGTCTTAATGTATAATTAGTTCGGGAAGGTCATCAACCATCAATCGTTAAAGAAGAACAAAGGAATCTTTGTTTGAACACCTATTCAGATAAAGAGAAGAACTGGCCAAGGTCCCTAATGAAGCCTTCCATTCAGCATACTGTACATAAGCCACTGCTGTTTGGCTCATGTATCTACTCACCTGAAAGTCCTACTATTTCTGGTAATGTCTGATTTCATGGGTTTTTCAGTTTTATAAGATGACCGTTCTTTTTTCCAGGTGTCTGAATATCTGGAGATACCTATGTCTTTTTCTGGAGTAAACAACAAATTCTGCTATAGTATCTCAATAAAAAAGGAAAATCAGGCATACACTCATAGAGCATTTAGATAGCTATTATGAGACAGTGGACTAATCAATAAATAAAAGAATACAACACATAAATAGTTAAATAATACAGTTAGGTAAACTAATCAAAAGTGAAGATAAAAACACTGTGACTTGTGACATTGTCTCAGTCTATACAGTTGTCTCATATGTTAGCTTTGTTTCTGCTGAGTTCTTTGTTAGCTTGTGTTGTTATTATTTCATTTATTATGGGCTGTTGATTACTTGCTCAGTTATACAGAGCGTGATTATTTCTGTTGTTGTTATAAATTGTGTGCTGTAAAGCTTTGCAAAATCTGTGAGCTTTTCCTATTGAATTTCCTAGCATGCTATTTTCTGACAGTTTACAATGAATATTTGTGTGATATGGGCCTACTAAATATACACATCTGGATTTTATTAGTTGAAGATTGTAGTTATTAAAACCTAGCCATTTGAACCAGCGTGTCAGCTGGTCTTAAACATTGTTGGACAAGAAAAATAGGAAACAATAAAGGTGGTAATCCAAAAATAATAAAAACAACAACAATAGTAATAAAATAATAATAATCCTCAAAACTGGAGTAGTATAGGAGAGGATGATTTGGCAGAATAAACTCAAATAATCAACACAGCAACAGGACTGCAGTTCTAGGCATTGAATTTAATCAGCCTTTAGCAATGCATTAAACGTATTTAAATTTAAACTCTGCAAATATTGTCCTCTGTTGTTAGAAGATTCATTACACTCTTCTTAATTGTTCCTGCAGTCTAAAATGTTCTCTATAGTTGTTTTCTCACTGAAAAAATTTGCTGACATTCTGCATTGATTGGATGGTGACATTGTGTTCTTTGTATTTGTTGCCGAAGGATGCAGTAAAAAGGAATCATGTGTGTATGTTTAAAGATAATATTTTGATTTCATTAAAATTTGTGATTATGTTAGGCTACTCTGTTTATTTCAGTGACTTCATTTTAATTTACATGCTTATGGTTTACGGGGCTGTTTGGTAGGATGTGATGTCACCATCACTGTAGACTACCTGTTAAGATGGAATGTTAAATAGAATATAATTGAATATATGTTTATGATGCTGCTCAATGGTGATTTTTTCCACTCATGTAATATATATTCTGTTTCTTGAAGAAAAAAACAAAAAAGAACAAATGCAACCCAATTTTTTTTGTGTTTTCTGAAAAGTCGCGGTTCGAGTACATATTGTTCCAATTGAGTCTTTCAGACAGACGTTGCCACATGTAATCAAATATTCGCCCCAGCATTCTGAAATTGCCAAAGTGCAATTTTGCATCAGTGCCTCCTGACTCCTCTCTCATGTCCATGGTTTCAACATACAGATCCAATAGTGATGTCACAGTGATTCATTTAAGGCATCTTTGAACATTTGCCATTTTTTTCTGCAGTGTAAACAATTTAATGTTGGCACATAAGTAGTCAGTATAGCAGCACTCTTTGTATAGTTGGTATTCATGGTGGTCTATTAGGTCTAATTTGCCTGATGAGTTAACCTGTATAAACTTCATTGATTTTACAGAATTAGGAACGATATCAGTGCACAGTCAGAGTTGAATCACTTGCAAAATTATTTTGAAAAGTCAAACAAAAAAATTAGATATGGACCAATTATGGGAAAACAGTTGCTTTTAACTAAACCCTGAATGTAGTCTTAGTAGGATGTAGCAATGTCTACGCTCAAATGCAGCGAGTATGAACTTTTCAGCTTTTTTTACTACTGTGACTTTTCTTTAACTTTGTTCTGCGACTGGAGGGACTTTAAGATAGAGGGGTAATTTGATTCTATGCTCCCCCCATATGTACCCAAGACAACCTGCATCTCAGTTAGAGGCCACACAACTGCTTCAAGGTTCTTGTTTTTTCACTTGCAACAGTAATCTGCTCCTTTAGTTAAGGCATCCTGTAAAAGGTCTTCACCAGGTTTTGGCTCTGAACTAGTGCTAAAGTATATCAGTTTTTGTAATTTTTAAAATACACCCACGCTTCATCTTTTTCATGTAATTTTGTATTTGGTCATTTGTTATAATAACAAATTTTTCACATTTTTTTTCTTTTTGGAATTTGTTTAAAAAACCACAACAATTTATTGTTTGCAGCACTTTAGTGTTAATTTTAGCTCACTAGGAGCTGCTTTATTTAGGCAAGTGCTTTCTTGAACAATGTGGAATGAACTGACTGAAGTCTTGGCAGGCACAATTACAGAGCTTTTGTTATTTACTCCTTTTTCTGAGGCCTGTTTACAATTTTAACACCGCATTTTTACTACAGTTTTGTCTCCAAGTAACCACTAAAACCTTAGCAAGTCAACAATATGTTTCTTCTTTCTTTTTTTTTGTAATTTTGTTTACAGTCATGTACAGTATATGCTGACTTTTAAATGTATTTTTACTGTTCTAATTTTTTTGTTGTACCACCATTTACTTGTTTATGTCTTTTTACATTGGTTTCCACTTTAGAGGCATTGTGCTATGATGACTTTACATGGAGGTGCAACAGATCTCTGCAGTTAACACTGTTACTAAGCTTCCTGTGATGTTTTTTTAGGAATTTATTTTGGAATACAAACATTTTTTATAGGATCTTCCAAAGAAATGTCAGACAAGCAAGAGGCAGTAACTAAAGTCTAACAAACTAAAGAGACAAAATCCAAAGGCATGGTCAACAACAAAAAATAGCAGAGGTCTTAGTACTGTTATTACTGTTGTTTCTATTTTATTTAGAGAGACAGTAATTCTTGTAGGAAGTTTAAAAATTGTGCACACAGCCCTCTTATAAATAAAGGCCACTACAATGTCAAAGGTCACACAGCAATGTAATATAAAATATAATAAATGTGTCAGTAATAAAGAAAAATGAGCCTTTCAATCCAGTTGCCATCTTCTGTCTTCATGAATTGCTTAATCAGTCTTTCACCCTTTTTGTAACAAAACCCTGGATAAATGAGGACCTCCTGTTTTGGGCTAATTCTAAAATCACTGTTTTCTTCCCTTTTTCCTTATGTAAATTTTAATATATGGGTATCAGTATATATATATATATATATTATGTCAAATACATGAGCATCACAGTGTTTTATGTGCTCTTGTCTGGAAAAACAAAAGGTGAAGGAATATGTGTGATGCACAGCCAATAACTAAAGTCTCATTTGCACCCTTCAAGTGGAGTAGGATGTCCCAGAAGATGCATAATGTCATGTCCTCTTCCTCCTCATTCCCCACACGAGAACACCACCCCCAGAAGAAAGCTTCATTATAGGGTAGACCAGTGCCATCGCTCAGGGAGGGGTTTGTGGTCATCTTGAACCAGGGGCTAAGCCTGTAATAAATGCTGAAGCCAGTGATGACTTAGGATGGACTTACCTGTAAGCCTTCAATGTAATTCAAAGACAATATGCATAAAAAAGATATTTCCTTGATCCTTGTTTGATTACCTTTCTTAATTATATATTCTTCTTATCTTTCGTTACATTCAGCCCAAGGAATTAAGTTTACTTAGTAACTTATTTGAAAAACTTGCTTGTATTAGTTAATGAAATTCACCAATGTTCAAGAGTTTGGAGTCACCCAGAAAATTGGTTTTGGTAAAGATTATTTTTTTAAATATAGTCAAGATATTATGATTGTTGCAAATGGCCATTACTTCTTGAGATAATTTATAATTTATTATTAATATATGCCAGCATAGATCTCTTGATTGATGTCTAAAATGTCTAACTGAGCTGTTGAAAAAGTGTGTATGTTGTTTTTTAGGCTGAATCGCTTCTTAGGCGGAGCTTTTGCTAGTGAACTAGGTTGGCTTGTTTATTTGAAACTAACAAACACTAATTATAGTCTAGTATGGTCTACAACCAAAACAGTCAGTTAGATAACAAGACATGTGCACCTTATACTAAAGAAACAGACTTGTTGATTAAGTTCAATTTGTTTACTCTTCTTTATTTTGTGCAACAGTACTATACAATTAAGATTTTTAAAATATTTATAATGTTACCAACTGCTGTCTGTAAATCTGTCTTTGTAGTAGGTTCTTTTGTTGCTGAAACATTTTCTTTTCTCGTCCTGATCTGTTAATTATTATGAATTACTCAATACTCTTGGTCTTCCCACTCAGCACACCTCCACAGTGACATGTGCATAGGGCCTCATTAACACTGATGTCTGTCTTAAATAGTCTAGATGGTGTGCAGGATTCTGTCTGTAGTCCGCTAGAAACAGGTGATCTACTTCCTACTCCCACTAAGGCTCATGATGTCATTGCAAATTTTAAATTCATTAGGAATGGAAAGTTATACAGATGACATTGTCACGGGAAGGAAAATGTAATTCAAATTAAAAAAAAGAAGACACGGTAATGGGTTTCCATCCCAATGAGACCTGGTTCGTATTAGTATAGACCGTGGCTCCCTGTGAGTCTACACAGAAAATGTGGATAATGAAAGTGGAATGATGGATGGGTGGATGAAACAAAAACATGTGCTTTGTTTCCATAGCAACCAGTTCTCAAGAGCCTGACCTGATATCTAATAAAAATGTAAAGGATGGGATTTATCTGACAATCATTTGCTCAGGCAAAAGAGAAGAACAAAGAGGAGATAACTCACAACACATTAATACAGATATTACAGTAGTCTGACATGCTAATAGCCTGCTTTGATAAAGGAAACCAAGATTTTGGAGCCACTGTGGTTTATGGGTTAAAGTATTAGGTGTTAAATTGAGAGACCCAGTTTGCACCTTCTACTCACTGTGTGTCATTGAGCCTGTCAGACAACCTGCCTCTGATCAATTTTAATCATATTTTTAATTAATTGTACACAAGTGGACCATCAGGCCCTTCAAGGGACAGCAATGGTAATGGTGCATACAGGTACAATGGTGTTTTCAGTTTTACAGAGAGCTGGCTTAAACCTGATGTATCTGACATTGTTTTGTTTATTTTGTTTGTATTGATTTTATCTGAAGCAAATAACAACCAATACAATCAAGTCAAACTTAACAAACCAAAAACAACGTTGAATGAATGTAATTAACAGAATGTAAAAAACAGGTAACCAGATGCATCATTTTATTTTTTGACAAATTCATTTTATTTTTGGTCAATATCACACAGTACTGCCTTTATATTCCATAGTTCATTGGCTACATCTCTCACAACATCCACTAATTCATTTTGTGATTCTAGTACAGCTTTCATCTGTACACGGCAAATGATAGCCTAGCGGTTTCCGAGGCAGGGGTGTGTGAGTAGCCAGTGCCCGCAGATGTGGTCGGCACAGAAGCAGCACCATGATCGCCTGGAGCCACATCCTCAGCATGGGGGTCAGCTTTTGTACTATTGTCTGGAACTGAATAAACAGTAATTAATACAGCATCTGCTGCCTGATTGTTTGTCTTATTACACATGCAAATTATTGACATGAGCATGGATAATGGTAATCAAAAAAGAAATTAAAACTCATGTCCACCTGCAGTGATGTCAGAATCTCCCTCTCCGACTGGTAAAATGCCGGTAAGAAGTGTGTCGCCAATAATTGCAGCAACTCACTGCTCGAAAAGGCATGAGCCCCAGGAGTTCACTATCTCCTCCAGTGGTGTTGACATTCAGACGATGGGCTGTGACTATATTTTCACGGCAACTTTGATGTCTGACCACTTCTTTTTTTATTTCATTCACAGTGCAATTTTCTGCTCCTAAACTTTTGAGTGTATCCGCCACACTATGCCACTCCATCAGTTTTCTTTTATTGCTTATTCCACTGCCTAAGCTACCAAATAATACATTTTTCCTTGCCTCTACTTCACTTAGTAGGACCTCCATGTTGCAATCGCTGAAGTTTTTTTTTTCCATGTTTTCGTCATTGTCTTCTTGAAGCGCTGAAGGTAAGGGGCTATTTATGTTGATTTGCATATTCAAAGGGGCATACTTTTGGGAGGAGTCAGGGTGCGTTTCATTTCACGCTGACCGTGATTTATGTAGCCGAAGAATGTGGAAGTTGGTGTACGTACAGATTTATGCATCTGGATTTATTTGTGCGTACAAACATTTCTGCTTTTGTCCGTATGCCATGTTTTAGTGTGAATTCTATGCACAGTTTTATGCGTGAGGCCTCAGGTCCTGAAACTGGTCTCATTTTTCTTGTTTATATCCTTTATATCTTTCTTTATATCTCTTATACCCTTCTTTATACTACTCTGTATATCATTTATTTCCCCCAACCACGTGCAGAAATCATTACCTTCATCTCGGATAGTTCATTTCAGTCTTCTTTGTGCACTGTAGGTGGAGTTGTGAGTTCAGTTGGGGCTGATTCTGCTGACCTACGGGGGAATCAATTGTAGATCACAGCGGTGATAAAGGCCATGCTTACTTTCAATAATCCTCCGGGAATCAACAAATTCTGCTTGCCTACCTCACTTGCAGTTTCACACCCATTTTAGCAGTGTCAGGTCCTGGCAGATTTATTGCTTCGTCTGTTCCAGGTCAGTCTCTGGCAAGCCAGTTTAGACTTTGATGAAGCTTTAGCTGCCTTATTCTTTTCCTATTTTTCTGTGCCATTTGTTTGCTGCTCATGCTTATATATACTTGCATATAATGTAATTAAATCCTCTTGGATTGACTAAATATGGGGTACCTTGAGATGATAGGATAAAGAAAAAGTAAAATAGCAATGCTGCTAACGGATGAGACCAACACTATTTTAATGCTGGACGGATTCCATCTTATTCAAGCAGACAGAGACCCAGTACAATGTGGAAAATGACAGGAGAGGGACTGGTCATCTATGTGAATGAAGAATGGTGTAAAATGGAGCATATTACAGTAGAAAACTACAACTTGTAATTTAGACATTGAAATTCTTGCTGTTGGTATTTGTCCATGTTATTTGACCAGAGAGATAAATGACATCATCCATTATTAATCTTCAAATTGCTCATATCCACTCTGTCAACAATACTTTAATGATGACTCATTCTGACCTTGCAGTTATAATATGGGGCGATTTTAACCATGTGTCTTTGGAAGGAACAATGACAAACTTCCATCAATTTGTGTCATGTTCCACTCGAGGAAATAACAAGTTGGGCCTGCTCTATTCAAATGTTAAAGATGCCTTAGGGTGTAAACTTTTGGCACTTTTGGGCAGATCTGACCACAACCTGATTCATCTTATTCCCAACTACAAGCCTTTTTCTAGTTGGCAACCTTTTACCTCTAGGATAGCTCTAGGATACTGTGAAAGTGGAGCCTTTAGGCTGAAATGGTTCTAAATGACTACTTCCAAATGACTGACTAGGAAATGATGCATTGATTACATGGGGATGATATTGAAGAATCAGTCACCTCATCAGAGAGTAGATTAACTTTTGTGTCGACACTGTGGTACCCTCAACTATCCTGCTTTACTTTTCAAACAAAAAGCCCTAGATTACTAATCAAAAAGTCCAGTGACTGAGTAAAAGAGAGCATTTACATCCAGTGACAAAGAGGCTCTAAAGGATTCACAGCGATTGCTGAAGAAAAATCTGAGTAAAGGGAAGGAAACTTATAAAGCTAAAATAGAAAGCAAACTCAGAATAACATGAAAGATGTCTGAAATGGACTTGGCATAATTACTGGATTTAAGCAATGCAGGGCTCAGGTACAAGAAGGGTATGTGGACAAAGCTAATGCCTTGAGAAAATTATGTCATAGATTTTTCCCTTCCACTGCCACCTTGTTCCAATGGCCAGTCCCCCCACACCATCCTTACTACATCAAAAACTTCTACCACTTCAACTGGAATTGGCAGTAATGAGTCCACCATCAGTATTGGCTATCCATAACTGAAAACTAAGTGAGGAGACAACTGAGGAAGCTACACACCAGATGGAGTCAGTCCTTGAATTCTTAAAGCCTGTGCTGACCAACTTTGTGGTATCCTTTATCACCTTTTCAATCTGTTTTTTTAAGGCTACAAAAAGTGCTTCTATATTAAACATCATGCATTGTTCCTGCTCCAAAGAAGACAGACGCTCTTCACCTAGTGAACAAAGGTCAGTAGCACTTATGTCTCATATCATGAAGACCTTTTGAGAAGCTAGTCTTGGATTATGTGAGTCCTCTTGTAGTAGACCATCTGTTTGTTGTTTGGACAAAGATTGTCATGGAGGATGCAATTATCTTTCTGCTCCACAGGGCTTACCTTTCCTATTGTTTAAAACAGTATTTTGTTGGATTTATTGATTTTTTTCTATTGTTTCATAATAGATATTTTATATAAGTTATTGCTTCATGTTAAAAGCTTGTTTGAATTATGTGCCTTGAGCACTTAAGGTAAAGCCACAGGGGACATGAACCCCTGGGTATTGCATGCTGAGGGACCCCCTTTAGGCCCATACATTTGCCATGGTTATGTTGTGGTTTTCTTCCTGGCTAAAGTGTGGGTTTTTTGCTTTTTTGTGGTGTTATGTCTGTTATATTTATGCAGTATTTCTTCTTTTCTGCGTTTTTTGTTGATTTTGTAACTGTTTTCTCTGTTTTTGACCATTCTTTAAGATTTTTAATTGGGATATGTTTGCCACTAGATTGTTGATTTTAGAAAATGCTTTCTGTGCATTTTGTGCTCGCCCATGTTTAACTGTTTTCAGAGCATTTTTGAAATTTATTGTTGATAAAGATTGTTTGTTTCTCCTGTATAAAAGCTGAAGTTTGATGGATCCTTCCTTCTGTGAGAGATTTTTGATATAGGTTTTTTTAACTTTGTACAAAGTAGTTCATGATACCTGTATTTCATTTAAATGGCACTTCTATTTTGAGATATTTGGGCATGTTTGTTTAAAACCTATTTTTGCCCTTTTTTTCTGCCTTGTATTTTGTTATTTCCATTCATTAATGCATTTTTATGGAACTTTGTTTTGCTTGACCAGAGTTTTTTCCACTGTGCTTTTGATATCTGTGGATGGGCCTTTGCCCCATTTTGCGCCTGTGCAAGCCAAAAAGTCTGCCTTTGAAGTTTGGGGCTAGGCAGCCTGTGGGTGAGGCCTTTACATTAGGCTCAGGTCGGAATTAAGGGCTGGTGTGGCCTTTTGTGTTTTTTGTTGTTTTTTGAAAGCCGGTTCCCTTCTTGTGCTGAGGCATTGTGTTATGACTAATAGAAAAAACATGTGAGGATCAGGAGAAACAGTCAGAAAGTAAACAAAGGTCAAAACTGAAAGAATAAAATAAGAATAAGAAAAGAATAAAAGAGAGTCATTAAAACCAAATCATAAACCAAACATCAAAATTCAAAAGGCAGTACTTTGTGTGAAGAACCAGTAATCAGAAAATTAAGTAAAATACGTTGCTAGGTTTAGTCCAATCTCTAATACAAGTGGTTGTTTTTGGGGAATTTTTATACCAGCACAACAATGGCATCAGAACTGGTGTAGTGTCTGTGCATCATGGGAAAAATCCTATGGAAACAAGTGATGTGAAAATTGTGAACTCAAAATAATACATTTCAAAATTGAAGTGATAAGTAAAATTTTACTTGTAGAATTCGATTCCTTGGGCAATAAAACCCCCAATATGACACTTATATGAATATTCTAGCCTTAGGTTCATTGTTGTTCAACTTTCTTATCTTTGGATTGCCTTTATGATTCTAGTACATTTTTATTTTTTGTCTTTGTGTTATTGACTTAACATAGCCACAGGGAATGCACAAACCAGTGTGTTTCTTCATGTCAGTCCCAAACCCGAATAAATGGGGAGGGTTATGTCAGGAAGGTCATCCGGTGTAAAACTTTGCCAAATCAATATGTGGACAACAATACAAATTTCCATACCGGATCGGTCAAGCCCCGGGTTAACAATGACTGCCACCAGTACTGTTAGTCAACAGGGTGCTGGTGGAAATTGCACTACTGTTGGCTGAAGAAGAAGAAGGAGAAGAAGAGGGGCGAGACGTGTCCGGAGGCAGGAGTAGAGGAGGAAGGTAAAGAGATTGGAACAGAGGGTAGGAATTTTGAATGTTGGCAGTATGACTGGTAAGGGGAGAGAGTTAGTAGATATGATGGAGAGAAGGAAGGTTGATATATTGTGTGTGCAAGAGACTGGAAGGGGAGTAAGGCCAGGTGGATCGGAGGTGGATTCAAAATGTTCTATCATGGTATGGATAGGAGGAGAAAGGAAATAGGGGTTATTCTGAAGGAACAGTATGTCAAGAGTGTTTTGGAAGTGAAAAGAGTGTCAGACAGAGTAATGATTATGAAGCTGGAAATTGGAGGTGTGATGATGAATGTTGTTAGTGCAAGTTGGGTGTGCAATGGATAAGAAAGAAGATTTTTGGAGTGAGTTGGATGAAGTTGGAGTTGGATGAAGTGATGAACAGTGTACCCAAGAGACAGAAAGTGGTGATTGGAGTGGATTTCAATGGGCATGTTGATGAAAGGAACAGTTGAGACGAGGAGGTGTTGGGTAGGTATGGTATCAAGGAGAGGAATGAAGAAGGTCAGAGGACAGTGGATTTTGCCAAAAGGATGGGCATAGCTGTAATGAATACATATTTTAAGAAGAGGGAGGAACATAGGGTAACATACAAGAGTGGAGGAAAATGCACACAGGTAGATCACATCCTATGCAGAGGAGTTGATCTGAAGGAGATTGAAGACTGCAAAGTAGTGGCAGGGAAAAGTGTAATTAAGCAGCATAGGATGGTGGTCTGTAGGATGATGTTGGAAATCAAGAAGAGGAAGAGAGTGAGGGCAGAGCCAAGGATCAAATGGTGGAAGTTGAAAAAGGAAGAATGCAAGGTTGAGTTTAGGGAGGAGGTGAGGCAGGCACTGGATGGCAGTGAAGAGTTTCCAGACAGTTGGGAAACTACAGCAGATGTAGTAAGGGTGACAGCAACAAGGGTGCTTGGCGTGACATCTGGACAGAGGAAGGAGGAAAAGGAAACCTGGTGGTGGAATGAGGAAATACAGGAGAGTATACAGAGGAAGAGAAAAGCAAAGAAGAAGTGGGATAGTCAGAGAGATGCAGAAAGTAGACAAGAGTACAAGGAGATAAGGCGTAAGGTGAAGAGAGAGGTGGCGAAGGCTAAAGAAAAAGCGTATGATGAGTTGTATGAGAGGATGGACACAATGGAGGGAGAAAAGGACCTTTACTGATTGGCTAAACTGAGGGACCGAGCAGGGAAAAATGTGCAGCAGGTTAGGGTAATAAAGGATAAAGATGAAAACATAATCACAAGCGAGGAGAGTGTGTTGAGCAGATGGAAAGAGTACAGAGTACTTTGAAATAATTAATCAACAATATTTTAATCAGTACTATTTCATTATAAAAGTATATGCAGTTGAAATGAAGAAAAAGATGAGCATATCTGTGACTTCACTACATCTTTTTTTAATCTTTTTAACGTTGGCAATGCCTATAAGAATTCATTTGAAGTGCATAAGCATATAGCAGTTTGTAAAGGCAGAGGCATGATATGATTGCTGGTTGGAGCATTGCTTTCTCCATTCTGTAAATTCTGCTGTTTTAAGAATCCGCTTAAGCTATTTGCTTACAAAATGGTAATGTGGTCGGGAGTATTAAGGAAATTTTGCATGAGAGGGAGAGAGTGGAACTTTGTCATGTGTGGTTGAAAATAGGATTGAAAAATCAGTACCATGCAGGCCTCTATTACCAGGCACTGGGCCAAAAGAACTGAAATTTAAACAACAAGTTCCATCTATAGTTTGTGCCTAGACCATTTTTAATTTCTAAAGAATTCATTTCATATTGTCCCCTAAAACTAAAACAATTAAAGGATAGTGCTACCCCACTAAGCAATTCAGATTATCCTGTATTAGGTAGTACATTTTAAAACATGCTGACCTCACTCCTTCATACCAGCCAGTTTTGAAAGCCATTTAGATATTTTCTAATTCTCTCTTGTTCCAGTAAGTAGACCATATGTTTACTGACCTCATCTTGCTATATCTTAATTTGTTTTTTGTTCTTTAACCTGTTATCCAGACTGGCATCACTTTTTCAGGAATAATATTAGTATGTCCCTCAGAGCTCTGGCTCCACAAGCAACACTTTACTTAAGCTTATTATCTGTTAAAAGGCACTTGTGAGAATTACTGGAATATATTGCATCTCAATTCACTGAAGCTTTTGAGAGGCATGGTGACAGTGCAACCATGCTTAAACCTCACAATGCTGCAGTGCAGTTAGCAGTTAGCTGGAGCGGAAGCTGCTTTTCACAAGCAATAGCTGCTGATTTCAACCTGCTGTCATACTTTGGAGCTGAGCATTAAATGATAAAAATGCACCAATTTCTTCAGGGTATCGTTTGTGTGCCATACCCCGTTGTGAAATGTAGAGGCCTCATAAACAACTGATAACCTAAATCGAATATATTTAAATAGATTTCACAAAATTAGTCTATTGACTATAGTGGCTTGGTTGCATTGTGGTTGGTGCTGCTGCCTTACATTCCAATACAAATCACTTTCGGCAGATTCTTTTTCATCATGTCTTCATTGGTTTTCTACCTCATCATAAAGATGTGAAAGTTAGGTTGATTGACCCGGTGTGGGTAAATATGTCTCCATTTTAGTACCCTGTGATGTTAATGGCATTTTGGTTAGTGTTGGTTCTTGTTTTGTGCCATTCTGCTTTCAAGTACCGTCCCTGCTGTGCAGTTGCTTGTGTCATCTTACCTTGGTATTCCTTCTGTTTTGTGAGTGTTGCACTGCTCTAGTGTTACTGTATGTACATTGATAGTAGATAAAGCACTTGTGAAAGTGTCCCTAGGAAATGCACTACATGAAGATACGTAGCAATGGAAAGATGAAGGGCCAGTATGTGCATTATAGGTGTCACATTTGTGGGTCAGTGCTGTGACGTAGACCATTCTACTGAAAGATGAGCTATCTACTTTATTAAAACTTGCTAGGTCCAAGTGAACAAAGCAGAAAAGAGAGCCATGTAATGAAATATAAGATGGATCTCATAATTAATGTACAGGCAGATGGAAATTAAATCCGTCAGAAACATTGAATCTAATTAATTGCTTTATGTTTGTCCTTGTACAGCCTCTTTAAGCAGGTGCTAATAATATTAACCATTGGCTAGCTTTGTGGTCTGGTGATTAAGGTCCTGGGTTATAAACCCTACGGCTACCAGTTCAGCTCCATCCTATTACGTAAATGGATGACCTGACCCATTTATTAGATCTGCCTGCACTTTAGTTGTGCAAACATATATTATCCTATCAAGAGTAATCCTTGTACTAACCTTTTAAGTCAGAATGATGCCAAGCAAGCAAAAATAGTGAATTCCCCAATTAATGAAAACAAAAGTACCAGAACACAAAGAAAAGAAGAAACCATATAGGCCTTGCTATATGAGTCTTGAACCTCAGTCCACCAGATGGTATGGTTCTTCCACCCTTAAAGTACAATGAAGCACTGCTTATTTTCACCTCCATCTAATGCTGGTGTCTCTTTCTAGAATGACTCCAAACTGAAGAAGTTTCTGGTAGGGAGTGGCCGTATAGTCCTAAGACCATCCTAACAGAGCTTCTTCTCCTCACTTGAGCCTCAATTCAAATTGTAAGGGTTTGGTAACTGCCTGCCTGACCTGCGAGCTGAGCCGAGCCATGTTTTTATTTCAAAACCTTCTGCTACCACTCAATTTGAGAAGGTTTTCTGGTTGACCTGGTTTTCAGGGGTCCCTCATTACTGGGCATCATTTAAAACAAATATGGCATGATGTTTTTGTTCATAATTTTTTTATTTAGTTTCTTTTTTTGTTCTCTATTTCACCTTATACAATTTCTTGTATTTGGAATTTGTTACTTTTCGCACACACCTGTTGGGGTCAGAGCACAGGGTCAGCTATTGTACAGCGCCCCTTGGAGTAATTGCAGGTTGTCCCTCAAGGGGATGTAACAAAAGGGCTAATATGGTATTCTGACATTCTCACGTCAATATTAGGCCTAGGCATATTAAAGCACTTTTCTGATGTTCTCAGTCCAAATAGACTAAGTCAGGGGCGATAACCTGTTCAGGAAAGCCAGTTGATGCTTACATTATTTGTTTTCCCACACCTTTTTATGGTATTGTTTATTTCTAATTTTAACTCCCCCTTGCTTTAATTGAATAATATATCCACTTTTTTGTACCCTTTGGTTTTCATTGGTCCTTCTGGGTTTGGGGATTATTCATGAGTGTCCTATACTGACCACAAATGAATCACACTGTAGCTGTGCTTTGTGAAACACCTTGAGATGGTATTCTCGGAATACGGAGGAAATTCCTTTAGTGTGAGAAGTGACATCCTTCATATCTTCAATAACTGTGAAGGCCAATGTGATTTTCTATGCTGTGGTGTGCTGGGCCAGTAACATCATTTCAAGAGATGCCAACCAAATCAACAAGTTAATTAAAAGGGAAAATTCAGTTATAGGATGCACACTGGGCTCTTAGGAGGCAGTAGTGAAAGAGAGAATTAAAACAAAACTGAGTGCCATTATGAACAATGCTACTTACTCAGCAGAAGTGTGTTAAGAAATGCTACGGGGGCTCCTTTATACCAACAGCAATACTCCTACATAATGCTTCACTGTGACTGTAAGAAGTAAGAAGTTTTCTTTCTTTTGAAATTTTCTTGGTTTATATTAATTCCAGTGTGTGTTAAGACCAAAGTGTGTGAATATACTTGTTTATTTACTTGCTGTATCTACCTATTTATATATTTATTTATTAAAAGAGCTTCTGTAAAAAGCCAAATTTTCCCCTGGGGTCAAATAAATGTCTGTCTATCTATCTATCTATCTATCTATCTATCTATCTATCTATCTATCTATCTATCTATCTATCTATCTATCTATTATAGAAAAGCACTATATAAAATAAAACCACCAGTTGATTGTTGGTCAGTCCTCAGTAACTGGCAAACAATGTGAAAAACATCCTTGGAAAAAAGAAAAAAAATCTCAAAACTAGTGTTGCATTATCCACTTGTTTCTTATCCTGTTGGTTGCACAATATTTACATTTGGAGACAGGACTCTTGACCAACAAATGATGGTGAGGGGCAGGTCTTTAAGTCAAAAAGTCACTCCCATGAGACTTTGGGTTTACTGTTTATGATGTGTACCGATCATTCTGAAAAGAATACAATACTGTATTTTAAAAAAGGCAATTTGTTTTATAAATTTTGAGAAAACAACTGGATTACAGACATTAGTAATGTGACTCGTTTATTTTTCTTTCCCATGGATGTTTTTCATATTGTGTGGTGTTATACAGAATTGATAACTCTTCACTTTTTATGTCATATACTGTGTTCTGCTGCTTCTGCATGAAAACATGAGTTTAAAATTTTTCTTATTCATCACTACAAAGTACATGGGGTAAGCAACATATATTGGGTGGGGCATTTCTTTCTTTTTTATTTGCATCATGACCCAAATGGGTAGCCCACGTAATATTATAATTTTATAATGTGAAAAAACGAAGCAAAAAAGAATAATTAGTAAAAGAAGAAACAATAGTCAAACATTTGCATACAATTTAAAAAGTTCAGGCAAATTAGAGCTTGGAGAAGACCCTTGCTCACCCCTGCTTTGACCCAGGCCTGTAGAGCTCCTAAGGTTTGGTGTCTGCAAAGTCTGTTTTTCTTTGGCAGGATAAGAGTCCATCAAAACTTTGTATTTTTACTTCTCTAGAGGAACAAACACAAATGGAATTAAAATTTGGTTTTATGTACTATAGAGTCTCCTCCTCAGTCAGAATCAGTAAATAAATCCTGTAAGGACAAGAGTGTTACTTTAAACTAACAAACTGATATTCTTTGCATTTTTCACTTTAAAATTGTGTACATGACTGTTAGTGAATTGGCACAGACACCCTGATTTAGTTCAGTCTGGTTCAGAAAATTAATGGATGGATTACCGTATATACTCGAATATAAGCCGAGTTTTTCAGCACCCAAAATGTGCTGAACAACGTCACCCTCGGCTTACAATATATTCAAGTCAGGTCCCGCTGCCCCCTGGTATACGAACAAGCCAGTTTCCCTTTCGGTTTGTGCGCGCCAATGATTTCTGCAAGTGTTCAGTCTCTCCCTGTGCATTTCCTGTGCAGTGAGCGAGAGAGAGAGAAACACACACACACATGCGCGCAAGAGAGAGACACACACGAGAGACACACACACACACGAGAGAGACACACGCACGCACGCACTCGAGCGAGCGAGATTCTATATTGTTTTTGTTGACCCTCTTCTCCACTTACTGAGCTAGTTTACTGTTTTTCTTTGAAATAAATATTCAAAAACATATAACCTACTGATGCCTCAGTCAATGTATGGTAATTTAATTGTTATTTATTTTGATTATTGATACTTACCAGTAGCTGCTGCATTTCCCAACCTAGGCTTATACTCGAGTCAATAAGTTTTTCCAGTTTTTGTAGCTAAAATTAGGTACCTCGGCTTATATTTGGGTCAGCTTATACTCGAGTATACACGGTACCTAATAATGCTATCCAAAAGTAATAACTTGACTAAATTAAACATGTGCGCTACTTGTTTTTTGTTATTCTCGAAAGAATATAAAACTATGTAAA